>NW_028281302.1:1005000-1207833 GCF_059751285.1 Brachycentrus maculatus | reverse complement strand
TCCACTTTTTTATTTGACCAGCGACCGGGTTTCGTCGTTACCGACATCATCAAATCATGGTTATCAACTCCTGCCTTCTTTTATATATAACATAACAATTTGTATAGCCTCTCACCAGTCTGATGATGTCGGTAACGACGAAACCCGGTCGCTGGTCAAATAAAAAAGTGGAAAAGCTAAAAATATTGGTTTTAATTTAATAATAAATTAAAAATGCAATTCCATCACGAAGTGTCAGTGGATAATATAAATCTATCAAAAATGATATTTAAAGAAAACGAATTAGTGTGTATTAAAGTGGTATTACACAAAGTGAATGATGAATAATAAGGAGAGTGTTATATTACCATCCCACAAAGTTAACAATCCGTTTAATATATAAAAAAGATATTTACTGATTTTGCATATAAAAGTTAAAATATATATTTTTTAATCAGTATTTTACTTAGTTAAATTTCACTATTTCTTAAAATCTATTGTGACACGTGTTTTGATGCATCTCGTATCCTTTTATAACAACGTGAAAATGATGCGGAATATATCAAAATACGTGTGAAAATAGATTTGAAGGAAAAGTGGTATTTACCAAGTGAAATCAAAATTACAAACAAATAAATATTACCACAGTGACTGCCGAATCAATTAATAATATTAAAATTTTACTCGCAATGGAATGTTGTTAGGGACTCAACACAATAATAATAATTTCATCAATTGATTCGGCAGTCACTTTGTGGTAAAATCTATCCATTTTTAATCAATGTTTTACTTAGTAAATACCACTATTTCACCATATGAAATAGTGGTATTTACTAAGTAAAACAATAATAATAAATGGGTTTAGCTTAGTTCATTTATTTATATATTTTTCATACACATATTTCATTTCTCCGAGTTTCTCCAGGGTATGCTTGGCTACAATATTTTAGAGACTAGAAGGAATGTGTATTTGATTATGCATTTTTATCGATTGTTGCGCGGTATGATCGATAATCCTGAAATTATCCGGAGCATTGGTCTGTATGTTCCCGATAGTTACCTAAGACAGCGTCGGCATAGATTGTTTCACATTCCTATACACAGGACCAACTTGCCGATGGTTATGCCTGTAGGAAGAGCTACCGCCATGTTGAACAAAATCTCATTGGATATTGATCTGTTCCATGCACCTGAAGGAGTTTTCCGAAGCGGGATTCTTCTACACCTTTAGCAATAGCTCTTGCATATTTTCGATTTTTGTATGTATCCGCTTTAAATTATTTAGTTTGTAATGTTTATGTTAATTGAAAATAAATCAATTGAAAATTGAATTTAAAACTTGAAATTAGTTGGTACTACTACTACTATTACCATCACGCCGTTTTACTCCAAGGGTAGGCAGAGAAAATGTAACGTTACACTCTTCTGTCCTGACATACACTTATACCTTCCATCACATCCATACATCTAGTCATACATGCCCTCCTATTGCGTAGACTTCACCAGATTTGAGATGTTGATTGATCTGATAGTGCCAAGTAATTTTTTAATGTTCTTTTTCTATTCTCCCGTTCACTTTTGCCAAATACACTTTCTGAGTCATTCACTGCTTATCCATTCCCTCCACATGTCCATACCACCTTAAAGAAGTGTTTTTAAACTTTTCGACTATCCTACTATGTATGTATAATATATGAAGAAATATTTAAATAAATGTAGTTGTAAAGAGAACATGACTAAGTTTGGCACCCATTGCTTCGAATCGGAGTTTTCATTTTATTTATTATTATTATACTATTGAAATACTTAAAGCAGATTGCTGCTTTTCATTTTACACCGATTACATAATGTATTATGGAGCACGCATACATACGCCTAAAGATGTCAGATAGTTCGGGATCCGAGAGGAAACATTCTTAGCGGATATTAAAAATTCTTCAAATACCAAAATAGCAACAAGACTCTAGGGTCTGTTTGTATGGAAATATTGGAATTTATTATATGTAAATATAGTCAAATTAAAACGAAGCCATGCTAAAAGATACTATATTTTTTTTATATTTGACTTATTTAGACCTGTTTTATGACAGAATTAAAAACGACGATATAAGAAAGGAATGTAAGGCTGAACGAGGAATAATTGAAATGATTAGAAAGAGCTCTTTGCGGTGGTATGGACATGTGGAGCGAATGGATAGCGAGAGAATGACTAAGAAAATATATGTGGCGAATGTGAGAGGGAAAACAGAACGTGGACGACCGAAAAAGACTTGGCACGATCAGATCAATCAGAACCTAAAATCTGGCTGTGTCAAAAGTCTGCGTAATCGGAGGGCATGTATGACTAGATGTATGGATGTGAAGGAGGCTAGGAGTGTATGTCAGGACAGAAGAGTGTGGCGTTCCATCCTCTCTGCCTACGGCAGACTGGTACTCCTGAAACGGCGTGATGGTAGTAGTAGTAGTAGACCTGTTTTCACGATATTTTAATAAGTGTGTTTTTTTTTTTAATATCACAGATGCTGAACTAGCTCAACTTACCGTATGAAGATTTCATTAATATTAGCTGTACCCGGCGGCGTATTTTTGTGGCTCAGCCTGGTTAAATGAAAAATAAATAAGATAGATGGCACACATATCGCTCACTCCTTTCAAGAACGTCATAAATATTGTAAAAAAAAAAATCGTCAATTTTCAGCTGTGCATGTTTTCAGAATGCCCAGAAAATGTACTATATCCCAGCAAAAGCGACATATTTTTAACTCAATATTTACTGGCTTCAGGGCAGAAAGTGTTGTTTTTGCATTTTGAAGAAAAGGTATTGTTTAATTATTTTTTTAAATATACTATATATTTTTCAAATGGAGAAAAAACCTTCAAGTTTTACCTTAAAAGATATGTTGCACAGTTTAAAGTTTAATAAGTGGCTTGATATTTATTTTTTATACATTGTTTTATATTTTTAAACTTTAAAAACGTTCTCCTGAAAAATCAAGTTTTTTGATTTATGACGTTCTTGAAAGGAGTGAGCGATATCTAATATTTTAAGTTACAAATGTTTGCCATCTAATACTTCTTCTTCTTCTTCTTCTTTTAGGACTAGGTCCTGTCATTCTCGGGTCGCTCCTGGGAGGTGGAAGACCAGCTATCCTTCCATCGTTTAGGTGGTCTTCCTGGGGGTCTGATCCCGCTTATGCTGCTGTCCGCTGCCACCCTCACCACTCGATCCGAATTCGCTCTTCTCACATGATCTCTCCAGAAACGTCTTTTCTCTTCCCCATCGCACAACATCTTCAACATCTTCAACATAGCAGATTTTAAAAAATACAAAAAAATACTAAAATATTAAAATCTACAAAAAGTAATTGAAACTATTGAAAAAATAAAAAGAAGCATGCTGTCCGCCATGAAAATGTAACAATTACATGTCTTGACGATGTAAAATAAAATAAAAGTGGAAAAAAAACTAGGCAGTGGTTGTTTTATTATATAAAATGCAGTTCCACTAAAGAAATTTCGATACAAAACAACATTTTTATTTAAAAAATGTACGGTAATTCATATTTCTGTATATGTAACGTATGCCTCTAGAAGAACTTAATCATGTCAATGCAGTACGACTGCAAACAGAATTGCCCAACATATTTATCCAAATATACATATCGTAGTCGTACAGGAGAAAGTGATCAACTAACAAGGAAGGCCATTTAATTCACTTTTGCTTGGCAAGAAAATAAACATCAATGCAGTTAGTCATTTTTAACAAGTCAATATATTATACTTCCAAGTTTAAACTTTTGGTAATTTTTTCAGGGCAATATTAAGCTACTGAGATATCAAATAGTCAATGATCACGTTTTTGTAAAAAATGCACTCACTTGGTAACTTTCTCCTGTACGACTACGATATGTGTGTGTGTGTGTATTATTGTGCCTCGACTTTATTAGATCTTATTTATTTTAGGTTTAAAAAAAAAAAACTGCCAAAGATTAGCGCATTCATCCCGTTTCCTCGCCTCGCAAGATAAATCTCTTTGGAACATCCACGAGGAGCCAAACAATAAACAGTAGAATAAATCGAAATGTTCCACTCCATATACACCGTGGTATTTTGAATGATGTTCATGTTATTTCCCTTTTTACTCTACGCCTGATTTTCGGGTATATTAATCGCAAGTTAGGGACAGCGAAAAGCTTTTTGCTCACTCATCCCAAAGATTGCATTTACCCCTTGAACTTTCGACAAGATCTCTCTTTGCTTTTTAGAAGGGATAAATTTTAAATTTTATATTTTATATACGTCTTATAATCTCAACATTTTGGGTAAATCTTAATCATTGTTTACAAATCTGGATTTTTCCTCTTATTTTTATTTATTTTTTCTTGGTAAACTTATATTACTATTTCTTAAAATCTTAGGTGACACGTTTTTCGATGCATACCGTATAATCTTCAAACACTATGTGAAGCTACATATGTCTAAATTTTAGAGTTGTGTCCTTAGGACACTGAAGGATGAAGAGGGGCTAGGAGCTGTTTCTTGTATTAATTAATTAATTAATTATTATAGTAAATTTAACCCAAATTATTAACACAAATAAACAAATTGCATGCCATAACGGTTATTAATCATGCATGGTAAACGCAATATTGGAGCTTAATAAAAAATGTTTAGCTTAAACCGTGCGTGGTTAACACTACGTAGTTAATGCGTTATATATATATATATATATATATATATATATATATATATATATATATATATATATATATATATATATATATATATATATATATATATATATATATATATATATATATATTAATATTTATATGTAGAAAGATAAAGATAAACGATGTTTGATAGATGTTCGAATGATGAAATAAGGAAAGAATGTAAGGCTGAGATAAGCATTATCGATAAAATTAAGAAAGGTGTGTTGAGATGGTTTGGACATGTGGAGCGTATGAGTGAAGAAAGGACGGTTAAACAAATTTATGAGGCGAATGTAGTTGGAAAAAGAAGCAGAGGACGACCGAGGAAAACTTGGCACAATCAGGTATGTCAAATACTTGAAAGCGGCCGGGTCAGGAGTCTTAATAATCGTCGGGTATGTATGAGGAGATGCATGAATGTAGAAGAGGCAAAGAATGTTTGCAAGGACAGAGTGGTGTGGCGTTCGATTCTCTCTGCCTACCCCTGTGGGGAAGCGGCGTGATGGTTAGTTAGTTAGTTTTTAAGATAAAGAAGATTAATGTGAAAAATACATCACAAACTGAAAAAAAATCTTCCTGGAATATATTTTGCAGTTGGCGCGAATGGAACCCGCGACGCCAGTTTTGCAATTGAGTGCCTATCCAATGACGTCACGGCATTTAAATCCATAATTTCCTAAATGTTTTACACAATGACCTGTTATTGGCAGACTTAAGTGATCACTCTGTGACCTTTTATCGTTCAAATAAATAAATAAACTTTTATTTCATGATTTTTTTTAAAAATCCGAATAAGAATTGTTCGTGTCACGCTTTCACCATTATCAGCATCCCTAAGGAGAAAGGAAAAAAAATAAAAGGGCAAACTCGATCATTTCCACCTGGCATTCCGCGCGCACCACCTGTCCGGGGGGTGGCGCAGGCCGACTGAGCGCGCGGCGGCAGGGGAAGGGGTTATAAACCCCCTCCCCATTCCACCCCGCCCACCCCGCCCTCCCGCCCCTCGACGGCCCGGAAAATACGGCCGATGTTTTCATACACAGTCCAGAGTACTCGACCGGCGATTTAATGAGATTTCCTACCTCTCAAAGGAAAGTTGCATTTACCGAGGAGACGAGGCGAGCACTGGAGTTGAATGTAATTACATTTTCATTTATTATTATTTTTCAAAGGAAAGGAAATTAACAAAAACAACTTCATGTTTAACATGATATGTACATATATCGCTCACTCCTTTCAACAACGTCATATATCAAAAAACTTGATTTTTCAGGAGATCGTTTTTAAGGTTTAAAAATATATTAAAATGTACTAACAATAAATATCAAGCCACTTATAGTACTTTTTACTGTGCAACAGATCTTTTTTGGGCAAAACCTGAATGTTTTTTTCTCCATTTGAAAAATATTTAGTATGTTTAAGAAAAAATTAAACGATACGTTTTCTTCAAAATGCAAAAACAACACTTTCTACCCTGTAGCGGGTAAATATTAAGTTAAAAATATGCCACTTTTGTTGGGATATATTACATTTGTCCGCCTAACAAGTAATAATGATTAGCGTGTTTAGCTATCCTGCTGGAAGTCCCGGGGTCAATCCCAATAACAATAAACCCAATTAATTATGGTTTTTTTTTTAAATATAAATAAACCCATAATTAACAATATGACACTGACTAAAGCCTCCCCCTTATTGTCTATGTTCCCACTGATAAAAAAATGAAATAAATAAATATATGAAACAGCTCCTAGATTCTTTAGTGTCTCAACACCACTCTAAAATTTTGACTTAGCTTCACGCACATTGTTCGAAAATGATGCGGAATGCATCGAACATAGATTTAAAGAAATAGTGATATTTACCAAGTAAACATTAATAATAATAATAATAAAACCTTTATCTGCACCCCAATGGTGCATAGGGCACTGTGTTATATTAACGCAGTGTTTTCTTAATCGTGTACACATGAAGGAAAGGTGATCAGCCCTCCGCTTCAGGTACCAGTCTATGGTAAGATTGAATAAATATTACAGTGAAAAAATCACTTATATTTATTTTACCCCCCTTGGGAATCGAACCCAGGACCTCCAGAACGGTAGCCGAGCGTGCTGACCATTGCACTACGGAGGCGGAGTAAACATTAAGTAGGCAAATTCATCCGGTGGATATTTTTAATATTTCTATAACTCCTCGTACCGCATAAATATAAATGTTCCCCTGTAATATATTTTTTTATGTAAAAAATGTGCTAATTTTTTTTACGTATAAATTATAAGATTGTATTCAGTAGAAACGTATAGATATTGATTTAAATTGTATAATGTAACTCTACTAAATAAATAATAAAAAAATTAAAATAAGACACAGGTCCTTACCCCCTCTTCATCCTTCAAAGTCCAAAGAACACAATAAAATTTAGACTTTGCTCCACATATAGTTTTTGCAAATCATGCGGAATGCATCGAAACACGTGTCACAATAGATTTTAAAGAAATAGTGGTATTTACCAAGTAAAACTAAAGTAGGCAAATTCATCCGGAGGATATTTTTAATATTCCTATAACTCCCTCGTACGGCATAAATATAAATGTTCCCCTTTAATATATTTTTTTAATGTAAAAAATTTAAAAAAATGAAAATAATAAAAAAGTCCCTCTACAAGCTCAGCTTTTTTTTTGGTGAGGCTCAGCGCAACTAAAATTGTAAGATCGTATTAATACAAATGTATAGAAATTGTATTAAATTTTATAAAAAATGTAACTTTACTAAATAATTAAAAAAAAAATTATATATATATAAATAAGAAACATGTCCTAACCCTCTTTTCATCCTTCAAAGTCCCAAAAACACAAATAAAATTACACTTTGCTTCACGTCCATTGTAATACGGAATACCTACATCGAAACATGTGTCACAATATTTTTTTAAGAAGTAATGGTATGTATTTACCAATTAAAACATAAGCACGCAAGTTCATTCGATGGATATTCTAAATATTTAGACGTAGATTATGTACACAGAAAAGCTCTACATGTCTAGGAGGGGATTCTTGATGGAACGTGAAGCTTTGTAGACTTAACGTTCAACTCTCAGCTAAAGTATATGAAACTGTCAGGACTGTTTACTTAACTTTGGTAAGCTGATAACTTGAGGATTAAGTGTTGCAACACAAACAAGTTCTATACGACAGAATTAATATTCAATTAAAATGTAACTTTGTTTTAAAATCACTATAAATATTTTACTATAACTTAATTATAATGTCTACCGGTTTCGAAGCTAACCTTATCAAGACTGATTAATACTAAGACTGAATAATATTAATCAGTCTTGATAAAGAAGCGGTTAGCTTCGAAACTGGTAGACATTATAATTAAGTTATAATAAAATATTTATAGTGACTTTAATTTTAATTAAAAAATGAAAAATCTCTAAGTTATTGCTTCAAATATAAATTTTAAATAAATAAATGACTCATGAAAAAGTGTTGAATATTGTAACAGCACAAGTTTAATAAAACGGCACAGTTATAATCTCAAATTCTGCAACATAGTTTCTAGCGAGTCAGTATTTAATTGTGAGAATTTCTAGCGTCATATTATGACATACAGAGTTGTCATTCTCCCGTGACAACCCATTATAACGGCGGTCCATGAACCATACATCATCCCACGTCTGATATCTTCGGTCCCGAATCAAACGCACCCCTAATAACGATTTCGGGATCTCGCTCGTCCGTGTTTCCTGGATTTCTGCTATGGGGTACTCCACCCTTCGTTGGGGGAGGCTCGAGCCCCCTCGATCGCCCACACATTTCCCAGTTTGGAGGATGATGTAGTATACAGTACAAGTTATTTTGCCCTCCAGCTGTGTACACGAGTACGCCTAAGAACTGAAATAGATGTGCCTGGGAATCATTTCACGTTTCAAATTGAACGCGTCCACAATGAAAAGCTAAACGTTTCCAGTGAAACATTTAACATTTTTATGACATTTATTTTTTTAGAAGAATATGGATAATAAGGTCTCTGATAAATAAAAACTTTCTTATTATTTTTGACATCTCATCAAAGATGAAGAAGAACATGGAAGCTGGCCATTTACGGGGCTGACGACCATCTTAGGCTGGTTTATCATTGATGAGATGTCAAAAATAATATGAAAATAATTCCTGTAATTGGAGATAATCCAGATTTTGTGAACAAGTATTTGGACATACTCAAAATGTTGGAAAAGCTTTCTTAATTCAAAAAATATAATAAATCTAATATTGGCTTTTGAAACGATATTTTGCTAACATTAACCCTAGAATACTAAACTATCGTAAAAATTACGACGGCAAAATGACGATTCCTAGAAAAAACAACGTTCGCGTCGTTCCTGCGCCTTCTGCTTAGCACTATCTATTTATTTATTTATTTTTCATTATTATGTGATCTCTTGAATCCAAAGAATATTACTCTTACTTCGAAAATAATAATAAAATATTATCTAGTTTATTCCCGTTTTATTTCTGCATTGTATTTTTTACAAATGTTTAGTATCGACGTCACTCGTATAATTTAGTAATCTAGGGTCAAACATTTTTTTCCTTTTTGACATATCAATACAGATGAAGAAGAATACGAAAGTCTGGGTATTTACAGGGCTTATGACATGTTATAGGCTGATTAAGTGATCACTTTACACACCTGCAAAATTCATCATTCTACCCATGATTGATAACCACACAATTTTTTTGAACTTCTATATACATGTATGATCAATCTCATGACTCAGTACATATGAGTTCACAATAGCCATCTACGTTGGATTGAAAAATCTTTTATTTGGCAAAAAACTCTTTCATAAGCCCTGTAAAAACCCAGACTTAAATATTCTTCTTCATCTATGTTGAGATGTCAAAAAATGTGAAAAATACCTCATAAGCGGAGAAAACCCACATTTGTGAACAAGTATTTGGACACATTAAATATTGTGGAACAGTATTTGGACGCACTAAATGTTTATCCGCCTCCGTAGTTTTGGCTTACATGCTTGAGATCCTGAGTTCAGTTCCCAGGTAAATCAAAATAAATATGAGTGATTTTTCACTTTATTACCCAGAATTGGTATCTGAAACGCAGGTCCGATTACCTTGCCTTCTTGTAATTAACAATCAATATAACACTACATTTATAAGATGTTGCATAGGATACTGCCCTATGCACCATTTGGTTCACAAAAGGGTAAGAAGAAGAAGAATTGGTTTTTATGATAAAATAGGTGTCCCAACAGATACGAAACATTTTTTTATAGGAAAGCAATATAGAGAATTCTGGACATAAAGGACTTACGACATAGCATCGGCTGTGTAGAATTTGTGAATTTTATACGTGTGTAAAGTGATCACTTAAACCAGCCCATGACGGTCGTCAGCCCCGTAAATTCCCAGACTTTCATATTCTTCTTCATCTTTAATGAGATATCAAATAATAATATGAAAAATAACTCAAAATGTCGTAGGTTAAATTTATATCACGTTTCGTATTCCATAGGGATATGGAACTGTATGAATTTTAATGAAAAAATAATGACGTTTTTGTTTATTTTGCTCGTTTATATCGTCTGTTTTCAATATCAAAACGATTTAAACGAAATTTAAAAAAAATACGTCACAAAATTTACATGAACTGCGTCATGAAACCAATTCGTAATTTCTACGGTTGATAATTAATATGTGTAAGGGGATGGATTCTTGACGGGGCGGGATACTTTTATTTTTATATTGATATCTCAACATAGATGAAGAAGAGTATGGATGTCTGGGTATTTACAGGGCTTACGACGTATCGTAGGCCAGTTTAAGTGATCACTTTATACACGTGTAACATTCAACATTCTACCCATGATTGACAACTATCCTTATTAAATTTCGTAGCTTGTATTAATCGACACCTTTCATATGCCAGTCCTCAGCACCATCTAAGGTTGAGTTGAGTAAGTTTTATTTTTATTTTTTTATTTAGCAGAGACCTTAATGAAATGTATGAAAGATTCTCCCCGAATTGTTTAACAAACTAGGAGACGCTTTAAAAACATTGATTTTTATTTTTATTGAACTTATTTTATCCAAAATATGTTAAGAATATCCGAATCATTTTTCACAAATCCGGATTTTAAAAAATCTCCACAATAAATATTATTCCTAAGAGGGTCAAAACCCTGATTTGTAAACAAATATTTGGATTATATGTATATGAAAAAAAAAACATTCTAATATTTATTCAATATTTCCTGGACTGGTAGCTGAAGCGGAGGGCTGATTACCTTTCCTTCATATGTTAACGATCAAGATAACACTGCGTTTATATGACGCTGTGCCCTATGCACCACTGGGGTGTGGATAAGGATTTGAAGAAAAAGATAAGTATATATGTGTGTTTGTGTGTGTGTGTGTGTATATATATATATATATATATATATATATATATATATATATATATATATATATATATATATATATATATATATATATATATATATATATATATATATATATATATATATATATATATATATATATATATATATATATATATATATATGTATATATATATTTATATTTATATGTATATATATTTATATATATATATATATATGTATATATATATATATATATATATACATATATGTATATATATATATATATATATATATATATATATATATATATATATATATATATATATATATATATATATATATATATATATATATATATATATATATATATATATATATATATATATATATATATATATATATATATATATATATATATATATATATTTAACGTGGTAATATTCTTCTTTGTAAATAAGTGGGTGTATAATAATAAAATAAACAATGTGTTGCTTTGTAATTTAAACGACATTAAAAGTTTATTCTAAATTAATCTTTACAATACTTTTCTGTCTTTCTGATTCTGTCAGTTCACAATATTTTTCTATCTAGCAGTGCGACGCATGCGACATCTGGTGGTAGATTTGTGCGATCTGCTTTATGTAGGTACTATATGTAAGTACTTAATAAAATCTATAGGTAGGTATTTTATTACATATATATATATATATATATATATATATATATATATATATATATATATATATATATATATATATATATATATATATATATATATATATATATATATATATATATATATATATATATATATATATATAAATTAGTAGGTAAATTTTAAATGGCGGATAGGGTGTCCTGCCCCAGCACCCTCGTGCGAACTTCGCCGGTGTCTTTCTCCCGCGCGCGAGGCTGAGGCGAGTAGCGAGTAGCTGGAGGCGAGTAGCTGGCCGCCAGCGCTGGCACACTGTGCGCGTGCTGGTCTCGAGTTCAGGGTTACCGGGGGGCGGGGAGTAGATCAATATCTCCGCCAGTCGCCATGGCAACCCTCCGCTCTCCGGAGCCGTGCGCCGCCGACGGATCCCGACAGATCCCGACAGATCCCGATCCCTGACGGGAGTAAACTCAGTGGACTTGGGAAACTTTGGCGAAATGGACCGAATTAAGTACCTCACAAATACATCTTTGTCAGACGGGAGGAATATATAATTTAACATACTCAACCTATAAAGAACTGTATTAGACTCGTTTTGTGTTTATAACAGCCGATAAAATTAATATTTTCATTCATCATTTTCCTTTACAAAATTCGCTTTCGGAAAAACGGTATTTTCGTCAGTTGGAAATGAATGACGTCACAAAAACGATGGAGTTATTTTAATATTGGTAACATTGCTAAATTATTGGCGACTCTATTTGTTGATGTCTATGGTCCAACCTCCCACCTCCCCTCCCCTCATATTTGTATAACACAAATGGTAGTGTAGTGGTAAACAAATAATCCACACTACTACTATTACAGTTCTTTAAACCACAGACAATAAACCATATGATGTCATAAAACGCTCGATGACGGAAATTTGATGACGTATGCGAAAGCACGTTTTTCGTTTTATAAAAATATCTAGTGTTTAAACCTTCATATATCCCTTATTTCTCTACATATTTCAATAAGAATGCTACCGATAGTCTTGTGATTTTTCATATTAATTTATTAGTCAATAATCACACATTGTGATATTTATCCGTTGGCGCCATAGTCAGCCATTAATTCTTTCTATTGAATTGTACCCATATGCGAAAGAGGTCCATATATATTGCATATATCGCTCACCACTTTCAACAACGTCATACATCAAAATACTTGATTTTTCAGGAGATCGTTTTTAAAGTTTAAAAATATAATGAAATGTATTAAAAATATATATCAAGCCACTCATTGAAGTTTTTATTGTGCAAACAGATCTTTTAATGTAAAACCTGAATATTTTTTCTTCATTTGAAAAATATTTAGTATTACATTTAATACATTAAATTATTATTAGTAATACATTAAAAAAATAATTAAATAATATATTTTCTTAAAAATGCAAAAACAACACTTTCTGCCCTGTAGCGGGTAAATATTAAGTTAAAAATATGGATAAAGTATATTTTCTGGGTATTCCGAAAACATGTAGAACTGAAAATTATCCATTTTTGATATATGACGTTGTTGAAAAGAGTGAGCGATGTGCAAGTTGCAAAAATTAATGCAATGTGGATGTTCAATAATGGGCAGAGCGGTGAACGTTCAAAGTGTATAAAATAATCACTTTAGCCAGCGAAATGGCAGGTCGTAAGCCCTGGGATTCTCAGACTTCTTCAAACTCCATCTTCATTCATATAAAATTATAGATGTTTCATCTCAAGTTGAAATATCTTTAATAAGAAAATGGGTTTTTTTCTTTGATTGAAATTTTAATTACAAAAAATGAGCTTACATGAAATATTCCTTTATTTATTACTTGTATTTTAAGTCATACTATTTATCAGCCCTCAAGTGTCGAGATCAATATCGATATGTCTTACTTTTTAAATCCATATTAATCCCTAAGTAAAGCATATCGTTCTCATACAGGAGAAAAATTTACAAAAACGTGATTGTTGACTATTTGACATCTTACTAGCTTTATGTTGACCTGGAAAAAATCCCAAAGCGATTTTAAACTTGGGAGTATAATATATTGACGTGTTAAACATGACTAACTGCATTGATGTTTATTTTGTTGTCGAGCAAAAATGACTTAAATGGCCCTCCTGAACATTTTACGTTTTGTTAGTTGGTCCCTTTCTTCTGTACGACTACGATATATTATTTTTTGACATCTCATCAAAGATGAAGAAGAATATGGAAGTCTGGGCATTTACGGGGCTGACGACCGTCATAGGTGAGTGATCACTTTACACACGTGTAACATTCACCAATTCTACCCATTATTGACAACCACACTACTCAAATTCTTGGAAGTTCTATATATATGAATCAATTTAGAAACCTTGTTCTTGAATCACTAGAACTTCACTAGAGACATCTATTGGTGAGATGTAAATTACTACGATATTTGTATAAACTACTTCCATGTTCTTCTGTCGGTTGCCAAAAAAATTGATCCCCCTGGTAATTGAAACCGGAACCTCCAGCACGGCAAACCATTGCGCTGAAGAAGTATACACCTTCACCTAAGACAAAGGATTAAGGTATGCACCAGCAAAGAATGAATGTTAAAATAATGGCAACACCGGGTTAGCTGTAATCCCTTTGAGTCCCAAATGTGAACTGCACTGAGAGGGAGCGCCTACCTCCCATTTGGGGTCTAAATGTTTCCTATTAAAATTCTCCTCACGATTTTGAGAACTACCGCTTGTTTCCTTTGAGGTGCCCGAGGGAAGAGATTCGCAAACAATGCCCGTAATCTGATTTAAGCCATTCAAAAAAGTACCGAAAATATTGAGGGAGAAATGCTCCATCACTTTTCGTAATTTTTCACGGCAGACGACTTTCAAAGGTCATTGGCACAAGATGAAAATCAAGGGCTTTTATGTTCCATCGTATCAAGAGAAAAAGTTGAGGATTGGTGTATTTGACTCCCCCATTTGCGAATGTCGTTTTGAAGAGGAGGACCTTAACCACATATTCTTTGTTTGCCCAATAAATGACCAAATGCCAACATTTTTTAAAACCCTGGCCCCGCTTATTCCCCTCCCTACAGATATCCATCTCATCCTGGCGAGCAGGAACCCAATTATGTACAGACTTTTAGTTGTTTTTTTTTTTGATTGAATGGAATAAATTTATAGTTTAATAATAAGTCTATCATATTTTATAATTAAGAACAATATTCAATGAACTTGACATTGGCAAAAGCAATGTATTTCATGTGCAACGCCATTCTATATTTAAAAAAAGAGAAAAAGTTTCTCGAACATGTCCCGGTTCTCAGATATCAAAGCAAATTGAGTCAATGACCTTTTATGTAGATGCGGCTTTTAATTTTGAACCTGATAGCTATTAGAGTTTATTAACAATTAATCATAAGAAAACGAAAAACAGTGATAAAAAACACAATCATATGTCGTTTGTCAATCTGAAATCATACTTTTTTCTCTTAATTTTAATTTTTTTCGCATTTTAAAATGTATTATAATTACAAATACATTTTTTTTTTTAAATATTAATACAAAAAAAGATCCCACAAAGGCATGACCTGTGTGTGTATAAATTATACTTTAGGTAATAACCTTATTATAATAAAGGGCACTGGCAAGAATACAATAGATATTTTCAGAAATAAAACGAGATTAAAAGTGCTTATATAAACTTCAATTTTTTTTAATTTAACAGAAAACAAAAAATCAAAAAGATGACAGTGAAAAAAGTTAGCAAATATGTATTCTGTGAGTTATACGTTTAAAAGAAGAAGGTACTTAGATCTGTTTTTTGATAAATAGTTTAAGCAATATTTTAAACCGACACAAACTTAGGTAATTAATGTCTAACATATAGTCTTTGTGGAATGAATTGAACAGTTTTGGAGCTGTGAAAAATGAATGTCTTTGCGCAGATTTGCTTTTAATTTTCTTAATTTCAACGAAGGTATCGCGTGACATTTTCACCAATTAAAATGACATAAATTAATCTGATATAGGTTAGAAATCTAAGAAAATAACATAGATGTAATGAAATGTATTCCTTTTTTAATTAAAAAGTGTTCGACAAAAAATAAAACAGTGTGCGACAAAATGAAAAACTAAAATGGCGACGACAAACATGAAACAAATTTTGCCAAAGCTAATGATATCAAAAAGAAAATTGATGAATCATTGGTTTATACCGAATCTAAGTTAACAATAAAGAATAAAGTTGCGGAAGTACGAGTTATATTTTCAATGGAATTCCATCCCTGGGTTTACGATTTTGCCATTTTGGTCGTCGGCGTCGGTCTGTTTTGCCGGGGAATAAATGATACCATTAATAAAATCAATGAATATTAGTTTGTTTTTTTTTCTACCAAATAGAAATAAAGTTAAAATTATATTATATTTTTATGGCACATGATTTCATCCCTTGATTTTATTCCTTACGATTCTGACATTTTGAAATCGGTTTTATCGGGGAGTTAATGATAACAAAAATAAAATCAAAGGATATATAGTTTTTTTCCACCAAATAGAAGTAAAATAAAAGTTATATACCTTACGTAGTAAGAAGTTATATTTTTTTAGTAATTCCGTCACTTGGTTTTATTTCTTACGATTACAGCATTTTGAAATCGGTTATCGGTCTGTTTTATCGGGGAGTCAATAACACCAAAAATGAAAGAATATATGTTTACAACATTTTGAGTGTGTCCAGATACTTGTTCACAAAATCTGGATTATCTCCGATTACAGCCATATTATTTTTTGACATCTCATCAAAGATGAAGAAGAATCTCACCAATAGATGTCTCTAGTGAAGTTCAAGAATAATGTTTCAAAATTGGTTCATATATATAGAACTTCCAAGAATTTGAGTGGTGTGGTTGTATGGGTAGAATTGGTGAATGTTACACGTGTGTAAAGTGATCACTTAAACCAGCCTATGACGATCGTCAGCCTCGTAAATGCCCAGACTTCTTCTTCATCTTTGATGAGATGTGAAAAATAATATAAATATATGTTTATTTTAACTAATTAAAGATATTTATATTACAAAGTTAAAACGTTGTATTTAATTGTATTTCTGGTCCATTCGCAGTTATTTGAAAAATTTGAACGAAATAGATCGCTCACAAATAAAAATAATCCAATGACGTCACGTCAGGATATAATAGAACTTTTCCTTGTCAACAACTGTGATCAAAGGGGGGTATGCTATCTGGTGACATTATACGTACAGGTGTGTACGTAGTTCCGCAGTACGGAGGTCGTATTATAAAAATCCTTCGCAAAGGCAGAAACCCAATAAAGCCAGTTCGTCAGGTGCGCTGTAACGCGAGGCGAGGGTCTCCTTTCAAAGGGTGAGCCGGTGAAAGGGTGGCTCGCATTTAGCCCGAGTAAACTCACTTAATTTTCCTCAAGAAAATCCCCGAAGAAGCTCCTCGACGCGTCAATATTTGTTTAAAACCTCATAGCGTAATGTGAGCCTCTCCGAGATCACACGATCACGGAGGATGCCACCTGTAAGTCGGGATGCGGGACCCCCGAGAATGAAACCTGTGTGTTGTGACGTGTCTGGGATTTAAAGAGCACCTACCTACTGTGAGATCACATATCGCTCACTCCTTTCAAGAACGTCATAAATAAAAAAAACTAGATTTTTCAGAACCTTTTTAAAGTTTAAAAATATAATATAATGTATTAAAAATACATTACTAGCCACTTTTTACTGTGCAACAGATCTTTTTAGGTAAAACCTGAAGGTTTCATCATTTGAAAAATATAAAGTATATTTAAAAAAGTAATTAAACAATACCATTTTTTCAAAATGCAAAAACAACACTTTCTGCCCTGTAGCGGGTAAATATTAAGCTAAAAATATGCCGCTTTTGCTGGGATATAGTACATTTTATTAGTAGCATTCCGAAAACATGCGCAACTGAAAACGGTTGGTTTTTGATTTATGACGTTCTTGAAACGAGTGAGCGATAAACTCACAAGTCGAATCATACAACTAAAATCATATATTAGTACTTATATAAGTAACTTTATTCCTAACTGAGAATCATTGAATTGTTTAAAAGCGTGCTTTTAGCGAAATAGCGAGTGTTTTTGGCTAGAAATTTCACTCATGAAACACATTTTTATTAACTGGATTAAGTTAACAATAATTTTGCTGTGGGAAGGTCTTGGCCCTGGATACAATTGGTCGAGTGGGCAAGTGAAAAAAAAAAAATATATTATTTAAGTATATAAAATCACTAGTATGGCAGGTATCACCCAAAATTGGGTGCTTTGCCAAAAAAAAAAAAAAAAAAAGTGAAAAGTGGGCGATTGCAAGTGCCTTTTATAGACTCACCAAACTACCTGAGTCACCACAATAGTAATTTTAAACATAAAGAGTAAATCCACTCATAAGTAGATATATGTAGGTTACAAAATGTATTAATTTGAAACTTAAGTAGGGCCATGATAAGATATTGCCGTAGTTAGATTTCAGAGTCACTTGGATTTTAAGTAATTTAAAATACTGCCAGATCTGGTCATTCACGAGATCCGCATCAGTCTATCCGGATCACATTAGAGATCCATTCACCGAAACCGGATCAATTAAACATGGATTTTTTTTAAAGTGAATCTTTTAATTTTAAACTTTGTGGTCAGTCCATTTTACCTAATATTAGTATATAGCCACTTACGGAGATTTTGGTCATCCGCTCTCGAGACGTACACGTGTCTTCGTCAGGACAATTATCACACCAGCGTTCAAACAATGCTACACGTCTCTACCATAGAACTATTCACATACTTACAACTACATATAAAATTTATCTTGTACATTTTGTCAATAATGCATGTGATTAATGTTTTTTTGTGGTTGTAAGTGTATGAATAGTGCCTATGGTAGTAACGTATAGTAATATTCGCATGCTGGTGTAGTGGCTGTCCTGAGGAAGAGGCGGATACGTCTCGAAACCTAAAATCTCGGTGAGTGGTAATATTTTTTTGAGTGTTTTAAAATTGTAATTGGAGTTTTTAACATAGATCAATTGAACCGGACTAATTGCCCAGACTTCCATTTTCTTCTTCATCTATGTTGAGATGTCAAAAAATAATAAAATCTATGATTACCTCAGTTTCATTCGCCTCTGTAGTGTAATGGTCAGTACGCTCGGCTACCGTTCTGGAGGTCCCGGGTTAGATTCCCAGGTGGGGTCATTATTTATTTAAATATAAGTGATTTTTTCACTGTAATATTCATTCAATATCACCCTGGACTGGTACCTGAAGCAGAGGGCTGATCACCTTTTCTTCATGTGTAAACGATCAAGATAACACAGTGTTTATATGAAGCAGTGCCCTATGCACCATTGGGGTGCGGATAAGGGTTCTTTTATTATTATTTATCATACTTTACAAATTTATCAACTCATGGTGCTACAATCATCAATACTTCCAAATCTATGAACCAAAAACTGGCATGTGCCATTCCTTAACTTCAGCACTCCGACAGTCAAGATTGGGAAAAAGTAAAACACATTCTTTATTTGACTAGATTTAATCATTATAAAGTAGAAAATATATTTATCAAAATAAAAACAACATCAAAAGCAACAAAGAAACAAAAAACGTCATACGAAATACAAAATAGAAAAATCGACAATCATTCATATTCTCACATCCCCAAAAGTACAACCAATGAACAAGAAAAACAATGGAAGTACTGATGTTGGAATAACACAAGTAATTTATTTGAGGGCAACACCGTGTGAATTTTCCATGATTATCCCTGAAACTCCCATAGCAATAATTTATTTATTTAAACTTCATGTACAGAAAAGAAATAAGTAAATTGGCAGGCTTATTGCTAAAGCAATATCTTACAACCAACCAAAAACAGAAAAGTGATATTGGTCAAAACGTTTGATACCATATATAGCTGTTTGCAATCAGAGGGTAGATAGTACTTGAACATTTAAAAAAAAAACATAAAATACAAATTGATGATAATAAGGAATGATGAGTTAAGGGAAGGAGGTAGAGAGAAAAAATAAGGAAGGAGGTTTGATGGACAATTAGGATTCTCATGACAGATAGTAATGTCTCAGACGCTTCATAAAAGTTATTAGAGAAGGTGCATATTTTACAAGGAGAGGTAATTCATTCCATAGTCTACGCATAGTGATTTAGAAAATTTGCAATGTAAATTATTTATGTTATTTATATCATAAACCCATAAATTAATTACAGTTTGAATCAATAAAAATTTATGAATAAAAAATATATAAGGAGAGGTAATTCATTCCATAGTCTGCGCTACAAAGAGACAGCCATCCCTCTAAACTTGGATGCAATGGCATCCGAGGGTTAATGCTACCATCAACGCAGTATTCTCTCGTTATTTAGAAAATTTGTAATCTAAATTATTCATGTCATATCGCTCACTCCTTTCAAGAACGTCATAAATCAAAAATTGTCAATTTTCAGTTGTGCATGTTTTCGAAATGCCCAGAAAATGTACTATATCCCAGCAAAAGAGGCATATTTTTAACTCAATATTTACTTGCTACAGGGCAGAAAATGTTTTTGCATTTTGAAAAAAACGTATTGTTTATTTATTTACTAAAATAAACTAAATATTTTTCAAATGGAGAAAAAACCTTCAAGTTTTACCTAAAAAGATCTGTTGCACAGTAAAAAGTTCAATAAGTGGCTTGTATTTTTTTTTAATACATTGTGTTATATTTTTAAACTTTAAAAACATTCTCCTGAAAAATCAAGTTTTTTTTATTTATGACGTCTTGAAAGGAGTGAGCGATATATGTATCATAAACCCATAAAATAATTACAGTATGAATCAATAAAAATTTATGAATAAAAGAAATATAAGGAGAGGTAATTCATTCCATAGTCTGCGCTAGATTGAGTCAGTCATTCCTCTTAGACTTATGGCATCCAAGGGTTAGTATGGCAGCTGGCTCAAGAGTGCCACTCCTCTCATGACCCAGTGGTCGGGACGATGTACAGTTGGCAGCCGCATGTACAGGATGTAGTTGGTGGAGTGTCCCGTGGTGGACAGAATCCCTCTCCGGTCCCCGGTCTTGTACAGGGGACACTCGTAGAACACCCCCACAGGGATGTCCGCCCTCTTCATTGGGACGAGCCAAATCTGAAATAGATCGGGGATTCAACTTTAGTTATTTAATCATTTATTTTGATTCCGAGCCTTGCAGTGTAGTGCGCAGTTCGTTTAGATGATTATGGCTCCTTGTATATGTTATACATCATACAAAATAAAATATTAGTAATAATCATAATAATAACACATTAAATAAACTTATTAAAAGAAATAACAAGATAAAAATAGAGGAGTAGCTCACTGCGTATATACAACATAAAAAAATTAACGCTATATTCTGCTTCTTCAAACCCTTATCCACACTCGATGGTGCATAAGGGACTGCATTATATAAACGCACTGTTATCTTGATCGTTATAACACATGAAGGAAAGGTAATAAGCCTTTCGCTTCAGGTAACGGTGCAGGGTGATATTGAATAAATATTATATATTGAAAAATCACTGTTATTTATTTTCACCTCCCCCCCTTTGGAATGAAAACCGGGACCTCCAGTACGGTAGCCTTGCGAGCTGACCATTACACTACAGAGGCGGACATGCAATATAGATATACATACAACAGTAGGCAGAAAGTCATCACTTAAGCCAGCCAGTATCAGGTCGTAAGCTCTAAGATAGTTAGACTTTTATTTTCAATTTGTATAAAAAATAGATGCTTTGCCTCTGTTGATAATGTATAAGAATCAATTAACTTACGTACCAATTTTTTAAAGAATAATAATTATCAGAATCTTAGCTGGGTTAATGTTAGAATGTCAGTTTTATTATGATATATCTTGAGAACTTTATTCGATTCTGGTGATTATGCAATGATATTTTGTATCATTGCATAATCACCAGAATCAATAACAATAGCGAAGCTTTAATTAAAATAGCGGATTCTTTTTCAATTATTTACTACAGGTTTAGTTAGGGATTTTGCGATAGAATGATTAAGATAACAATAAGCGGGCTTCAATGATTACTACTTTATGATTTTGATACTTACAATTGGGAATTCATCATACAATATCTTGGGAAGAGCTTCATCTATTACATGGTTTTCTTTATACCAACGAGCACCTTCCAAAAATAATCCTCTGATATAACATCCTTCCGATGGGTTTTCTTTGTAATCAGGTTCATCTTGCATCTTAAAACGGAATAATGCTATTCATACAAACTGAATATCCTAAACAATCATTACAATCTACCAACATATCAACATTATTCAGTAAGAGCCCCAAAAATTAGTTTTTATTTGTTGAAAAAACATATAAGATGTTTTTATCTCAATACTGGCTGTACCCAGTCGCGTATTACTGTGGCTCAGTCTGGTTAAATGTAAAATATAGAAGAAGAAAAAACAATTTACTAATATGTATAATTTGCAATGTCCGAGTTATATCATTGACAAAACAAACTTTAACATTTAAAATGAAAAGCGGTTTTGGGATATCCTATATCTAAAAGTATATTAGGAAATCTTAGCACACTGTTTTTTGCTGTTTTTTCATCAACCCCGACCCTATTTATAATATAATATATAATAATATAATAATACTGAGATAGTCTGCCGCCCGACCCTCAGTATTCTAATCACAAGTAACCACACAGCCAATTCCAATCTGTACAATATTTATAGCATCTCTTGAACTCTACCAAAAGTGAACAAATATAATGCTTTAAGTATTTCCCGCTCTTTGTGTAACAGTATGTAAAAGATGCTTTTAAGCGTTTCCCGCAAACAATGTATTAAGATCGAATATTAGCAGATATTCTTAGGCATTTAAAAACTTTGATACAACATTTGAAAAGTTACCAGATAATCAAATGCCAACTGATCTATGGGGATTCTGTACTTCCGGGCGTAACTTTGTTGTACTGCGGTGAGAAAAGCCTGAGGGAAGTAGAACCCTGAAAGCCAAAATACGGTGGGCGGCCCATTGGTGTGCCAATGCTGAAACAGAAGATAAATCGACATTAAACTTTGTTGTTGTGGGACCTAGTGAGATAGTGAGAGTGAGATGATCTTTAGAAAAAGACTAAAAACGTATTTGTTTGCTTAATCATTTCCACTATATCCTTTTAACCTATTCAATTACAGTGAAGCGCCCTTGAGGTAGTATTTTACAAAAATTTTGATTTAAAGATTATCTGAATTAATTATTATGAAACTATGCCAATAATCAAATGCGTAAAGTGACTATAATTGATGGCAGAGCATTTCACTTAAAAATTTGTAGGTTTGCTTCAAAAACTGAATCAATTAATAATTTTGGATTGTTTTACAATCTCCTATGAAAACAATTTCTTTTCCGAGATGTTTCTTCATAGACTGATCAAATTCAGCAAAAAAATGTATGAAACCATGAGACACTTAATCTTAAAACTTCATTATGTCTTTTTATAGATAAATTAAAGTTTATCAAAATATGTCGATTTCAATTAATTTTAAAAAAAAACATTTTACTTTTGGATTGTTTTCACTTGTCGTTTTGGTAATATGGTACAATAACGTTATTAAATTCCTTTATGTATTGCTTATGCATCATATATTATGTTACGCATGTTTAAAGTCACATAATGTAACTTGTAGCAAAGGCCCTTTATGCAACCACCGGTCATGCAAAAGAAGCGTAATAACTTCACTGTTCTAACACTTGATTTGCCCTATGAACGTAGTCTGTCATGCTCATGTCACCGTTCAAAGTGATGGATTCTCATATCAGAATAGAAGGTTATACTGTGCATAGAAAAATATGCTCAGTAACTCATTTGCGCATGCGAAGGAGTATGGAATATAGTTTCGCAATAGTTCTAGAAGGAACTCTCCATTATACAGAAAATGTTATATGTTATGACTGAAAAACTGTACTGAAATGTTGGTAAATTGAATTGTTTGAGACAAATAGGGCATTGCACATATGTAAGCGCATACTAAGAAACCGGGTGTGCCAATAATTTTATTACCAAAACGGCAAATCGTGTGACAAGGTTCATACCTGCAGGAAGTGCATCCTTTGCAAAAAGTCCTCAACATAGCTGGAGAAGGGTTTGAGGGAAGGATAGCTGCTCTTAGCCCAAAGGGCGGGTATTTTACCTCTGACCATACTTGTCAATACTTCCTCAGTGGATTCGGTTAGCACACTGACACCTAAAAGAAGAGAAATATAATTGGCCATGCATTCCACACCTATTCTACAGATGAGTTTATAAAAAAAAATAATATGATGAAACCTCTATCTATCGTTCCTTGAATAATCATTTTCTTGTTTGTATCCTAAATTAATTTCATACAAAACACGCAAAAAAATATTGCATTGATCATTTCTCTATGCATCATTTTAATGTACAGAGAAATGATTGATGCATTTTGCATATAAATGTAACATTAATAAAATAACATTCTAGTTTTTGAGCCTTTTAACCATAAAAAATTAACCGTCTGATGAAAAAAGTGCATAGTCTTCAAGAAAGATGCTGAAAATTGCCGAGAAAGTGGAAAAAAATCCCACTCAAAAACATGTTGATGTAGCCGAGGGCTTAGGAAACACAGCATTAATTTACTTAAAGGAAAATAAATTCTCGAAAAAATACGAAAGTGCGGAAAACTAGAAAGAATGGAAAACCGAAAATATATTGATTTCTTAGTGCAATAAAAAGCAAACGACGATGAAATGATATAGATTATAGACAATTTAAAGTATCTAAAGTGCGCTTCTTTGTTCCGATATTTTTTATTTAAAAAATCAAATTGTTTAAAAAATAAAAAAAATCAAGAAAAAAAATTTGCAGTGTTTTCAAAATATGTATGAAAATTGTTTTTTTTGAGGTCAAGGGATCTTGCATCCCTTATGTCACTGCGACCATATTAGGTCTATTGTGACCTCCCTCTGTATCACAGCTCACTCCCAAAATCTACGTGTGTCATGTCATGTATGAACATACTTAACATTTAAATATGAATGTATTTTTTTTTTATATTCCCGCAGGCATTGTTTTCCCGCATCCATAGTTTATTTCAATAGGTCCTTTCAACAACGGCAGATAGAAGATTCACTATAATTCATTTAAAAATAATATTATTCAACCTTGAACCGCTCCAATGACAGCCCTCAGACTGGACGCCATGACATTGAGCAGTCTGGTGTATCGGGCGGCCTCCTGCACCACCACGATGGACAGCGGGGTCATCTTGGAGGCCTCGATATCTCCCTCGTGAGACGTCCCCGTGAGGACTTGCTTGGGGAGGCGACCTATGACCTCGACAGCTAGAGCCATGGCTTGTTCTTCCGGAGTCTTCTCTCCGCCGGCTGACATTGTTTCCTAACGATTATTAAAAATAAAATGCAAATTATAATCAATATTTTAAGTACAGCATTTTGAGTGTGTCCAAATACTTGTTCACAAATCTGGATTATCTCCAATTAAAGAAGTATTTTTAATATTATTTTTTGACATCTCATCAAAGATGAAGAAGAATATGGAAGTCTGTGTATTTACGGGGCTGACGACCGTCATAGGCTGGTTTAAGTGATCACTTTACACACGTGTAACATTCACCAATTCTATCCATTATTGACAACCACACTACTCAAATTCTTGGAAGTTCTATATATATCAACCAAATTTGAAAACTTGTTCTAGAACTTCACTTGAGACATCTATTGGTGAGATGAAAAGAAGCTTTTTATTGAGCAGAAACTCTTTTATTAGTATGTGAGGTCCGAATCCTGGATTATAATCAGATGTTTTAGATGTGGATTATAATCAGATGTGATGTGTTTCAATGCATTCTGCATCATTTTCAAACACCTATGCATCGAAACAGGTGTCACAATAGATTTTAAGAAATAATAATATTTACCAAGTCAACTTCAAATTTAAAAACAAACAAAAAATTTCAGTTATGTACGTACCATATATTTTTCCATAAGGTCCTGTAGGCATGAAACGATTTCAAACAAAGCAAATGAGTGATAATTAAGCGTTTATTAATATTTAAGCATTATTCGTTTAAAATTTTACTTACAGTTCTATCCTGTGTCACAATGAATGCATGAAATAATATTGCGATTAGTAAGTGCATCTTATTACAAATGGTAGCAATAAAGTAACCGTTTTAAAGCTGAGAATTTTCTTATACGTTTGCCAAGACTTTTTAAAAAAATGGTCCTTTTCATTAACACGTTGTCGGCGGGACACGGCATTTGCCGTTTTTCGCGGACTGTCGGTCAACTGCGGGACACGGCAAATGCCGTTTTTGTCGACTGTCAGTTATCGGCGGGAAACGACAATATACGGGTTTGTTATCAGCGTGAAATAAAATGCGTTGAAGGGTAATCTGCTACCTGGGTGCTAGGCGACAGTCTGTTTACGTTATTTGAGATGCCTTGGCCGGATTGGCTAGTGTGTCGCTTGTAAAGGCACCGCCAGAAATCTTGAGTTTTTATGCAATCTAAATCTCCAGTTTAGTTTGAGTCATTTCACGTATTGGACTATTTTTCATACCACTCGCATTGTTTTGTTTACTGTTTGGTATTTTATTATTTGAATATATTAGCATTGTATAGGGAATGATACCTCGGAGGGGAAGACTATTTTTTAGAGTTTACAATGCTTCTAAAATTGTGAAATACGGAATACGTAATTAAAAATTATGATAATACTTTATTTTTGATGATCAAATGTCATTTATGATTTCTTTGAAAATTTCAATCGAAAATGTTATTTGGTTTAAAAATTGTGTCAATTTTAAGAAAGCGATATATTTTTGCGCTAATCCCGAAAAACGTCCGCTATAGGCTAGAGTCTATTGTTCGAAACGCCCGACTACAATGTGTTAAGTGTGTACAATATCAATTTTTTTCTTCAAATGTTGTCTGATTTAACTATTTCTTTCTAGTATTGATGGAGAACATATCGCTCACTCCTTTCAAGAACATCATAAACTTCATTTTTCAGGAGAACGTTTTTAAAGTTTTAAAATATAATACATTGTATTAAAAATAGATATCAAGCCACTTATTGAACTGTTTTCTGTGAATCTTTTTATGTAAAACCTGAAGGTTTTTTCTCCATTTGAAAAATATTTAGTAAATTTAAAAAAAATAATTAAATTTATAAATAATTAAACCTTTTCTTCAAAATGCAAAAACAACACTTTCTGCCCTGTAGCGGGTAAATATTAAGTTAAAAATATGCCGCTTTTGCTGGGATATAGTACATTTTCTGAGCATTCTGAAAACATGCACAACTGAAAATTGACGATTTTTGATTTATGACGTTCTTGAAAGGAGTGAGCGATATCAAAATATTCAAATAAAAAAAATAAAAAAAGTTTTTGTAATGAACATAATAAAAAACATTAAAAAAATTAATGCAATTTGAGACAACAAAAAAAAACATTCACGAGAATGCGTAAAGGTCTTGTGAAATTGGCTCATCCTCGGAGTTTTTACTATCGATGCACATTCTCTGATTGGTAAACATTATAATTTTATCATCACTATCACTACTTTGAGTATAACAATATCACTATCAGACGAATTTAACATTGTAAGAGCGAAAACAATAGGTTTTTACAAAAAAATATCATTTATATTTTTCATAAAAAATTTGTAAAATTATTTTATTTATGAATATTATTGATGAATCGGAACTGTAGCAATGTGCAGGCTACGACACCGCCTGCCAGCTTGACCGCCAAAATACGCTGGCATCATCGTCGGTATATTGACGGGCTGTGTCTTTGACAAAGTATACCAGAGTGGATGGAGATCGATTCTCAGCACTCAAACAGTTAAACAGGGTTATGATGAAAACAAATTGAATGCAAGTTTGCATAAGCTGGAGTTTATGGTTGGCTTTAAACCTGAGTGAGTAAGGCCGTTCCCAGAAGTTGTTCAGCCTCTCTGTAGTGCTTGGTGATGTCGGCGTTATCATTCATCCCGAACACTCCGGGAGGTGCGGTGATGGGCAGAGTTCTGGTGAATGCGATGAACTCTCCGTGCTCTTTGACAGATGGCACATAATAGGTACCTGATAATTAAAATAAAATATATAAATTAGCAGACTAGCAGACTAGCAACACTGCTAGTTCAGATAATACGTACCAAACTAATTTATGAAAGTGAAGCGCGGAGTTGACAAAAGAAGATTGAACGTAGATTGAATGCAATCGAAATTCACGCCCACAGAGATTCAATGCGGCAAACATTTTATAAGAGATCTTCATATAGTGAAGTTAGGAAATAATGAGAGGCCGATTTAAGCATTATCTATGAAATTAAGAAAAGTGTGTTGAGATGGTTTAAGAATATGGAACAAATGAGAAAATAATGCTAAATTAAATAGATGAGGCGAATCTAGTTGGGAATAAAAGCAAAGAAAAACTGAGAAAAAACTTGGTATGATCAAGTTCTTTAAACACTTGAAAACTGTCAGGTCAAGAATCAGAATAATCAGCGCATATATTTGAGAAGATGCATGAATGTAGAAGAGGCGAAGAATATTTGCAAAGACAGAGTGCGGTGGGATCCTATTCCCTCTACTTCACTCTACAGAAGCGCCGTGGTGATTAGTTAGTTTGTTAAGTACGTTTGCATTTTGTTGTAAGTGAAGAAGTTTTAATGAAAAACATACATCGCTCACTTCTTTCAACAACATCATATATCAAAAATTGTCAATTTTCAGATGTGCATGCTTTCGGAATGTCCAGAAAATGTTCTTTATCCCAGCAAAAGTGGCATATTTTTTAATTAATATTAACCCGCTACAGGGCAAAAAGTGTTGTTTTTGCATTTTGAAGAAAAGGTATTGTTTATTTTTTTTTTAGTACTTAATATTTTTCAAATGGAGAAAAAAACTTCAGGTTTTACCTAAAAAGATCTGTTGCAGAGTAAAAAGTTCAATAAGTGGCTTGATATTTATTTTTAATACATTGTATTATATTTTTTAATTTAAAAAACATTCTCCTGAATTATCAAGTTTTTTTTATTTATGACGCTCTTGAAAGGAGTGAGCGACATGTCATCAAACCGTGTGCACAGTTGCATTGAGTGGGAAGAACAGACATGTAAATTTTATGAGATGGTTGCTATTATATATTATCTCATATTATTCCTATCCTGACACTGACCAAAGGTACGAAGTGCATTACTGTCTCAGTTTTTCACTAGTACTACATGTAGCAATGCGTATCACATCTCAGTCTATCGCCAGTATCCCATGATCAATGATCTGTTTTATAAATAATTATATCACCACTTGCTTTGATAGATAAGAGACTTCATCCAAGTTTCAAAATAGCTAAAGTATTGACGTGATTTGAACACGTAACCAATTCCATTTGGAAGATATGCAAAATATCAACAAATAAGTGTTCCAGTTTCGAGTTGTAGATGTATGTGGAACATTCTCTACACCTATACATTGCTTCCAAAAGAGTCACAACCCTCAGTAATGCAAACTCAGACGGAGAAGAATACAATGGAATATCTGGCATAACTATCTAAAGTTACATATCCCTGATAAGATAAGAAATACGACAATACTTTGAATGTGTCCAAATTTTTGTTTACAGCGCTGGGTTCGTTCACATGGGAGATATTTATGTATTGATGCTACATATAAATATATTGATACTACGTATCAATATACGAATGACTACGTATCTGTGGCGAACGTTTTGTTTTATGTGTTTACTGTTTTCTTTTTTGCTATTGCCTTATAGCACTTATTTTTACTTTATTGCTCTTAACTTGTAAATCTTAAAACTGTTTATGTTTTTTTTTTTTATTTTTACTTTAGCTCTAAATTAAGTCTGCCTATTAATCTTTTTAATTTTTGCTATATTTTATTCTTGCTGTTCATTTGACATTTGTGAAATTTTGTAATTGGAATATTACAATTACCTGTTTTATTTGTTATTCATTTTGTAAATGAAAAATGTGAATATTCTGTTAAATTTTTAAATAAATAAACTATGATGAATAGTTGTTTTAAATTTGAATACAAATTCTTGTTAAGGGAAATTCACATACCTGTGGGCTCGATCACATAGCTTGGATCAGTGACAAGTTGGGGGTTGTAAAACATTCTGAGAATTGTGTTCAGACATCTCCTATCCCAGTCATCCGTTACTCTTCCCCCGTAGTTACATTCTCCAGTCAGATATCGCAACGCTACATATTGCACGTCCTATCAATTACAAATGTTAAATTACACACAAAGATTGTGGACTCAAATATCAATACATATTGGGCAATGAGCAAATGCTGAGAAGTTCCTGATTGGCCCACACTAGATTATCCCTCCTGTCCCCAACACAGATTTAAATAAAAACAAATTTATTTAGTTTAAAAAAAATCTAATTAATGATCTATTAACCTTGCACAAAATCATTTTTCTTCAAACGTTTATCCGCACCCCAATGGTGCATAGGGCACTGCATCATATAAACACAGTGTTATCTTGATCATTAACACATGAAGGAAAGGTGATCAGCCCTCCGCTTCATGTACCAGTCCAGGGTAATATTGAATAAATATAAGAGTGAAAAAATCGCTTTAATTTATTTGAACCCCCCCCTGGGAATCAAACTCGGGACCTCCAGAACGGCAGCCGAGCGTATTAACCATTGCACTACGGAGGCGGACACACATAATAAGTAAGGTAAATAATAAATGCAATTCTCTTTTTTTTTTAATACCATTATTGGAACATTCAGAGACATAATTATGACTCAATTGTATCCTTTTATATTGACCTCTACTTTTAAAGCTCTTTTTAAATGTTAGTGTCCCTATTGACATAAAAAATGCATTCTGTTTGATGAACGCATGAATTATTGTTAGTCAATATAGGTATGCATATTCAGATCTATCAAACAAGACATTAGTTTATAAAATTTGAATTTTAAATAATAACCGACAAATTAACAAAGTGAGATTCTAAAGGTGTCTCAACTTAACATGAAACATGTATCATTCTTCCCTTTTTTATGAAAGAAAATGGAAGTCTGAGCATCCCAGGGCTTACGACCTGGCACTTGGCTGGCTTAGGCGATCACTTTGTACACTTGTGTAACATTCACCATCCTGCCCATTATTGAACATTCATATTGGATTAATTCTTGAAAACCTGTATATATGCAATGGTCTTAGATCCTTCTGCATACCGGTAAGGTTTTCGATACAAAGTGAGATTCTTCTGTGTTTCCAAATGCCAAAATGGTGTGAGAAAACTGTCATAATGTGAGAATAGTTTTACACATATTTCTATTCCCGTTTTTGCTCCCATTTTATGGATATCACCGCGGGCACGCACACAATTACTCTTGTAAGTTAATTTGCAATCGGTTGAATAATATAGGAACCCTGCCTACCTCATACTCGTTCAAAAACATATTCAACTGTGTGATGCTGATTCTAAGGTCTGTTTCGTTGAACTCGTACGGTATGTTCCAGCCCAGAGGCCCAAACTGCCTTCGCTCCTGCACTACGGCATGGAAGAAGCACAGCGCATAGAGAAGTCTCTTGAAATTTTCCGGTTGCTTGTTCCCCTCAAACCATTCCGGATTAGATATTGGATCGCTCTGATAAGACCTCACAATGTTCGCTCTCAAGCCTGGAAAATCAATTCAAAAACCATTTCATAATCAATTCTAATTTTACCCCTATCTGCAATTACTGGCGCATAAAGCACTGCGAAGGAATAACCCGGTGTCATATTAATCTCCAATTAGTTTTGAAGACGAGGCGAGGTCAATTCTGGACTCCAGATTCTTGGATATTCTTAGAAATGATTAAAGATTAAATTTTTTTTTAAAAAACATCAAATACGACTTCTTTTAAAGAATCAATCCTGTTTTTTTCTGAAAAAAGTTGGTTTACCTTTCGGAGGTTCATTGGTCATTTTGACACCGTTCTGTAAGACGTAAACGGGGAAATCTTCACTCGGATAAGAAGTTAACCATAGCCTGAAGTCAGGGTGCGTTGAATCGGGCTGCAAGCCTTCACAAATCTGACAAAATGATTGAGAAATGTTATAAAAAATGCAGAGAAAAAAAGTCAAACATACGTGATTTGGCAGCTAATTTAAATTTTACCTTCTCCAACATTGGCATCCAACTCTTGGCCAAGTGGCAGTTCTGCAGAATGACCCAGTTTCCACTCCTCATGCCTTCGTCGATCATTTTCACGGCAATCGGCCCTTGACCCTGACCCAAAGACAAGGAGAACAATCTAGACGAGCCGAAACCCTACAAAGTGAAACAATTCATCATTTTTATACCCTGTTCTATATTTATGAATGAAAAATTGAAAGGTTCGTTAAATATTAGAGATAAAATGAACAATTTGAAGTCTGTTGCATTTGTATGCCAACAATGCTGTAGCGTTCTATTCACACTGTCTACCCCCGGAGGGAAGCGATGTCACGGTTAGTTAGTTAGTTTATCCCGATTACTATATTTCAAATCAGCTTTTGTCAGACATTTAGACCATGTGGTGCAATAATCTCAAGTGTCTAATGTATTATCTTTTCTTTCGAGAATTTTTATCAATATCTTAGCAAAGGCGAAGAATAATATAGAAGTATGGGCTTCCGACCTGTCATAACGTGATTTAAGTGATCAATTTACACACGTGTAACATTAATTATGGTCTACTTTATGTTATTTAAAAGTCGTAAGCATTGTAAATGCCCAGACTTCAATATTCTTACTATCAATAAAAATATCCAGAATTTGTGTAGAAACTGTTTTAAAAATGTATGCTGTCTATTTTCTTTGTTTTCCATTTCATCAGACTAAGCCATAGCCATAGCCTGTGTATAGCTAGTTATTAATAAAAATAAACCATAGTTGTGCTCACTTGATCGTCAGCAAATTTGAAAAGAGTTCCCATGGGATCTGATCCTGGAGTCAATACAAACAATAATGGGATGCAGCAGTGGGAATCGGAATATGATGAACCCAGATCAAACAATGGGGGTTCTACATATCTTACACCCATAGTTTCTGAAAACAAAAAAATTAAATTAAAAAAACATCAGTTATGTATGTATATATATATATATATATATATATATATATATATATATATATATATGTATATATATATATATATATATATATATATATATATATATATATATATATATATATATATTTCGTCGATTTTACAAAAAATGTAAAACTCTCCAGGTAACATTTATATTTCAAAGTTTGTCTATCATTAGATAAAATGTTATGAAATAGAGAATTTTCCCATTTTTTTGGTTTTTTTTCAGTATTTAAAAAAAAAACACGAGTCACAAATTGATAATTACGTCATTTTAATTTTTGACCTATCCCCGCTCTCTGATTGGCCGATATGGGTCAGAAGGAAATAAAGCGGAATTTTAAATACAACGCTGTTTTGAAGTATTTTTTATATAAATATTTTAAACAATAAAACTCACAATTGGCATTCCGATAGAGTATATATTTTAAAATCTTATAAAATTGGATCTGGCAGATTTTTAAAGTAGGCGACACATGTATTAGCTGGGAGATGGACCCGGAAGGTAAGACTGTTAGTATAGAAATATCACCCTCATATTGTAAAATTTAATTCTTATATTTTTACTAGATGTGAAACGGATATTTGGTAATTATTCGGTATCCATTCTATCTAGCCTTGATTTTCTATCCGGCCAGATACGACATAGTGAATGAATTGATCAAATTAATACCACTGAGGTGTGAGTATTATATGATGATGCGTGAATACCTCTCTTTGTATTCATCAAAATATTGCTAAGCAATGAAAGTCGTACTCACTTACTTAAAGAACACTGTTATTTTATTTAAATTACAAATATCATTTAAGTTGAGGAATCTAAAACTATTAAAAAATTAAAATAACTGGATTAAGTTAAAAATAATGTAGCTACACAAAGGTCTTAGCTCTGGATGCAGTTGGTCGAGTGGGTGGATGAAAAGAGAGCGATTGCAAGTGTATTGGTGCTTTTATAGTATCTGCTATGTCACTGTTGCCAACTTGGCAGCTTGACACGTCGGTTTAGGGACCTACCTGAGTCATCGCACTACTATTCATATTATATAGGTAAGATAATTAATTGAAAATAAAATAATTGCCAAACAAATGAAAATCTGAGTTTATTAATGTAAACATAGCTAGTTTTGAAAACTATAAATGTTCACATCAACATTGATGAGAGCATCTGTAGTTCTCAAAACTACTCATGTTTACATTGATGAACTCAAAAAGTGGTCTCATACAAGTGCTTTATTTTTAAATTCAAATCATCATGTTCATCGACAAAGTTAATGCCAAATAAATAAATAAAGCTATTTATTTCATCGCTAATTATAACCGTTTTCAATGGACTTAGCCCATAAACAAATAAAAATCGAATCACAAATTTAAACTGAATATAAATAGATATTCATTTGTTATTCTTTATCAAACTTACTTTCCACAAATACTTGCACAGCCGGTACCATTTTGTCCTGTCGGATGCATCTCATGACAAGTAATTGTTGGAACGGTGTGATTTTTGTGTCCCAAGGAGCGGGTAGCGGGGATTCCTGCGGTTCTGGCAAATTAACATACTCTGCCCAGGACTCGTCTTCTGTTATAGAGGTTTGTATGCCTTTGAAATCTTTGAATTCGTTCAGCCTATGAAAAAAAAAATAATCTCAAATGGAAACCAAGTAGCTCACAGGATATTCACCAACTATATGGCTGAGCGACGTTGAAAGGTTTATCAGAGGGTATTAGATAAAGAAAATGTGAGATTGGGTATAGCTGAGTTAACAAGACTTACATTTTGTATAAGATCTTAAAGGACTGATATGATAATGAAAAATTCACCATTGTTTATTGCGTTTTACCGGTCACTACGTTCACAGGTCGATAAATTGTGTAAAAAGGTCGATAAAGTGTCGGGTTGTGATCTCGTAGTTAGTGTCACGGACTCTTGAGTCGTAGTTTTTGGGTTCGAACCCACTCTAACACAATTTGATACCTATTTTTAATAATGAGGTGCTTAGGCTCACAGAAATAGTATGAAATTGAAGTATTTTTTGTTAATAATAACAACACAAATATTTATTTTCTTAAAGAAAAAAAAATTCATAGGTCGATATAATCACAGGTCGATAAGTTCACAGGTCAAAAAGTTCTCAAGTCAATAAGTTCAAAAGTCATTAAGTTCACAGGTCAATAAGTTCTCAAGTCAATAAGTTCACAGGTCGATAAATTCTCAAGTCAATAAGTTCTCAAGTCAATAAAGTTCACAGGTAAATAAGTTCTCAAGTCAATAAGTTCACAGGTCAATAAGTTCTCAAGTCAATAAGTTCACAGGTCGATAAGTTCTCAAGTCAATAAGTTCACAGGTCGATAAATTCACAGGCCAATAAGTTAGTATGTAGGTCGCAGGTGCTTACTTGCATACTTCGAGCCATGCGTTCGGTGAAAGGAAGTCAACGGGACACTTCGGAGCACTCTTTGCCGTTCCTCCGGCCAATAGAAAGATCAATTCAGCTAAATGAACTTTGTCTTCGTGCAACATTATGGTGACAGTCAGCAGCAGGGAAAATACCAGCTTGTCCTTAAAAACAAAACATTACAAATGTTCATACATTCTAATCTGCTGGTTCTTTGCAAGAATAACAACAACTTGAAGAGAGATTAAAACAAAAGTATCTATATAAATAACAATGTTAATGTTCATTTGTACAAAATCTTAAATCTCCTAAAATTATTCACTGATTGCTTTAAAATTTTAACAAAACGTTGCATTTGAATATGTGTGTGTTTTTAAATACACCTGCAAGAGGTAAAATCATGCTTTTTAACAAAAACAAAAATTACTATCATGGCAGTGCCATCTGTTGAACGTAACAGCTAGATGCGCAATACTAAACATTGCTCATAGCAGACAGCACACTTCTTGACAGCTGCTGTCACATTCGATTCTCAATGTTTTGATTTTCAAACTGAAAGGCTTCATGTGTAGCAGGATGTGTAAGAACGACATGTTTTTTCAATTTTATTTTGATTGATCTGTATCTATACAAAGTTCTACTGTAATATTTATCATTCACCTTAGGTAATACCACTTTACAAAAGTGAATGATGAATGATAACATATTACAGTTCCACAAAGTGAACAATGAATGGTAAGGACAGTGTTATATTACCATATACTAAAAAGTTCACAATGCTTTTAATTTACAAAATGTGTATTCATAATGAATCACATGTAAAGACGGAAGATCATCGTTTGTCAGTTAAACTGTTGAAAATTTTGTTACATACTTTCTCAAACAAGCTCCGGCAGATGTTTGCGTACAGCGAGTAGGTGAAGTATTGCCGCAAATCCATCAATCTTTCGGTGATGTCGTCCACTTTTTCAGTGTTGTCTATAGCCGCAGAATAGAGTGTCTCGAACCAACCCAAGGAGTATTGGTACATGGGGTCGATGTTGGAGAGACCATCTGAAAAAAATTCAACTAGTAAGAACAAAGTCCGTAAAAAAACAGTCAATGATAACTCATATAACAAATATGATAAATAAATAAAATTAACATGTTGACTGCCAACTACAAGATTACTAGTAGATTGTGTTCTTTGCTAGGACGCCGACTGTGAGTTATCTCGTACTGTGTTTACTCGCCATATTCCTGCAGCTAGGATAAAATTCCTAGTTATCAGTGCTACTATGGATAGATGGCGCATGGGAAGAGAACAATTAATCGATGCTGACAGAAAATTTATAAAAAAATTAAAAGAAAATATAATTATGTACTATAATTGTGTAGCATACTTTCAAAATACGCCAGATCCATGTAAGTTGATTTTATAAAAAATGCAAAATTCTTCGGGTAACATTTTTGTTTAAAAGATTTGTCTATCTTTAGATAAAATATCATGAATTTTCCCATTTTTTAAGAAAATTATTCAGTATTTAAAAAAAAACACACAAGACACAAACCGATAATGACGTCATCTTGCCGATATGGGTCAAAAGGCAAGTTCCATGAATACAACAGAATTTGAAATAAAACACTGTTTTTAAGTATTTTTTAGCAGGGTTTTCAAGTATATAATTATTTTAAACAATGAAACCCACAATTAGCATTCCGATAGAGTATATATTTTAAAATCTAATCAAATTGGATCTGACGGATTTTGACAGTAGGCGACACAATTTGAGTTTTTAATAATGTAACATGTTATAAATAATTTTTAAAAAATTCCATGGCAGTCAACAAGTTTAAAAAAAAGCAAAACAGAGGGTGGACTTCTTACCAATCAAAAAGAATAATATGGTAGCATGCTCAGCGATAGGTTCATACTCCTTTCTTGCTTTGTCAATCTGTTTTTCAGTTTCAGCGGCCACAACTTGTTTCTCGCTAATTTCATTCGCAGTTGACTTTGAGGAGTTTAAAATCTGAAAAAAAAGATTGTTATTTAAACTAAACTAAACCAATCATCTACAATTTCATTACTTTAACGTATGGAGGAGTAAGTCATAAAGACGTCTGCTTTCTATAAATAATATCATCCTTGTTCAGTCAAAAATCACCAACAAACAAATACATTTGTGGTATGGACTTACTTGAACAGCTTCCTCATCTTCAAGGAGTGTCTCAGATGTTGACAACACCTAAAATATCAAAAACACAATTTAAAATGATCTCAAGAAGATAAATACATATTTGCTATGTTAAACTGTCCCTTAATCTTCTTTTTCCGACATCTATCCACACATAGGGCACTGCATCGGAATGACACGGTGTTCGATCAGTGATTATATGAAGGCAGGTAATGAATCCCACTTTACAGTTGGAATCCGCAAACTTCTCAGATGTTGTATCTGTGTTAAAAAGTACTGGCCCAGGATAAAATTACATTCATATTAGGGAAAAACTACCTGTAAAAAATAGTGGTTACCTAATGTAAAATTTAAATTAAAAATGGATAGATGTCCACAGAGTGACAGCGGAATCAATTAATGAATAAAATACCTCTTATATTTACTGACTCCCCTGAGAATGACTGACTCCCCTCCCCCGAAGCCAGGAGACATCTAGCACGGTGGCCAAACAAGCCAACCACTAGACTATATGGAGGCAGACGCTTTATTGTCATCATACAAAATGGATGCTTCATTATTTTAATGTAACCTAACAAAACTTTAAACCTTTAACTGCTAAACATAACCACTAAATTAACCTTTTAATGGCGGTTAAATTAATGGCGGTACCCAGCACGCTGCGAATTTTACGACAAAAATAAAACTTTCTTAACATATCGTTATTGAAAGTATAATAACGTTTATTTATAAAACTTACCAAATAAATGAAGAGCGCGCCAGTTGTGCAATAATTTATCCATAATCATAAAATTAATTGTTCATGGTGCAGGGTTGTCACAAAATTTGTCATAGAAAATATGAAAACTAAATTATATGTCGAAAGTAATTGTTTATGTTAGTTTAATATTAAAAGTATACACACACACACACACACTATGATTCTAAAAAAAAAAATTAAAATAATCAGAATCGACACTAAAATCACTGTCATCAGATTCGGCAGTGACGGCAACTTGGGAATTATTGGACAACCCTGAGCGCCATTAGTTGTTCCGACGACAAAGCTCTCTTTAATTTACGTTTAAAGTGGTAAAAACAAATTCTGTTTCAATACTAAGTATGCAAAGATATTCTCAATAGATGTCACTATGCGCTCAATATATTTGTACATTTTAAATAATTGATTTCCTTTAGTAAAAGCCCATTTAAAACAGCGCGTCTTAAGACATAATTTATATTAATCGGCACTCCATTCACAGAAAATTGTGAGTCATAAGACGCTTTTGGCAGTTAACCGGTTAAGGCGCCAGAATTGTTATTATCATCATACAAAATGGATGCTTTGTCTATGGAAGATATTTCTGACCTAGATTTTTTCATAGCCCTACCGTTAGTATTTTCTGTTCGATCTCCTGCAGCAGCCTCCTGTGTTCGGCGCCCTGCGTGGTGAGGTCGGTCTTGGCCTGCTGCAGCTCAGGCCTCTCCTGCGCCACGACCCTGGCCAGCAGCTGACTGGCCAGTCCGTCGGTGCCCAGCATGAAGTTCACCAGAGTAACTCGAACCCCCACCTCGGGCATGTAGTGAGGGTTGCGTAGCTTGGTGCTGATGTAGAATCTACAAACAATACAATCCATTCATGGTAATTTTCTAACTAACTTTAAAAGCTCCGGCCACGTTCTCAGGTCTAGTTTAGATACTTTTGGTTTCTATTGGGACCCATTCAACAAAACTTTAAAAAAAATCAGTATTAAATCAATTATGCAAAGTTTTTTCGCGATCAAAGATAAAAATGATTCACCAATTCTACCCATTTTTGACAACCACACTACTCAAATTCTTGGAAGTTCTATATATATGAACCAATTTTGGTTAAACCAAAATGTTTCAAAATTGTTTCATATACATAGAACTTCCAAGAATTTGAGTAGTGTGGTTGTCAGAAATGGGTAGAATCGGTGAATGTTACACGTGTGTAAAGTGATCTTATAAAAATGATCACTAATGGTTTCAAAGTCCTTATCACTGTCAGCGAGGCATGTAAGTTAATACTAATTAGTATGTAACAGACTACATAACTTGCTAACCATTGCACTACTTTCAACAGGGGTAGGCAGAGAGATAGTATGCCACAGCAATCTGTCTTTGTAATCTTTACCTCTGCTAGGTAATGCATTTTCTTATACATACCCGCCGATTATTACGACTCCTAACCTGATTTTCAAGTATTTTAAATACTTGAACATGCTTAAATATAAGTTTTCCTTAGTCTTCCTCTGCTTCTATTTCCATCAACATTCGCCTCATTTTTCTTCACTTATTTGTTCCACGTGCCCCATTAAAATATTTATCTCAGCCTTGCATTCTATCCTTATATCAACATAAGTTTTAGTTCTTGCGTTCCACCTTAGAACATAAAATAGATGATCGTGGAAATTTAAACATCTTTACATACCTAAAGTCTTTATTGTACTCAACGATATTGTCACCGAGTTTGATGTATGTAGCGCCACCCTGTTTGAAGGTCTGCTGCTGCAGCAGTGGCTCCAACATCGGATCCAGTTCTTCGCCCACATTCTCCAAAATAACCTTGTACATTAGAAATATAAATAAACACCTTCAAATTATGAATTGTCAGGGCAAGTGATACAGACACACCAAAAAGTATGGAAGAAATGACAGAGCTTTAAAGAAAAAAGTACCTATCTAACATAAAAAAATAACTGCTGTAAAATCACTGTTTATGTTATTTTTAATTTAATACATAATTTAACATTATACATATATAATACAGATAACAGATGATGGGCTGTTGATCTTCATCTATTGATGAGAACATTTTTAGTTCTCAAAAGTGGTGTTTACATTAACAACTCAAAAAGTGGTCTTAAACATATGTTTTTTTTTTGTATTTAAATCATCATGTTATTCCACAAAGTTAAAACCAAATCAATAAATAATATGGAAAGGATAATGGAAGGTTGTTTTAGATTATCATCCTTCGCATCTTAATATAAATGAAGAAGTTTTATTGGATTTCTAGGTGTTTACAGGGCTCGTGTTTTATGTTTTTATTCAAATTAACTTTTCCAATCTAAAAACAGGAAAAAAATTATAATTTCATAAAATAAAATAAGCTTTACCGGTTGTCCAAACTGAACGGCATTTTCCAATACTCTGGCAAAGTCGGTTTGAGTCAGTCTGACAATGTTCAGATGAAACTTCTTCTCCATATTCTTCACCCAGCGATTGGCCTGCCCTTGAGGGTCTATCATCAGCGGCCATCGAGTTGCGGACCTTGAACACACGATGGAGAGAGGCATTCATCTTTAGAAAAGCAGACTTGCATATCAAACGCCTTTATCATCAGTGAACTGGGTGTGAAAATCCACTTATCCACACTCTGCCCCCAGTGCATTTTGGAAGGATTGAAGACAAGGTGATTCTTTCTGTGCTGTGCCTATTCCGTAACTACCAAGACCCAAGTGGGGGATTTGAAATTCCTCTAAAAGAATGTTTCACTGGATAACTTGATAGTCATTAGTTTATTGTTTTGATAAATATTTGTGCAATCTACGGTCAAATTAATGGTCCAACGGTCTTTGTCACCATGTGTATTAATATTTACTTAAGACATTTTATTTATTTCACTCTAACTACTGTGCGCCACAACTGTGTGGAAGCTAGACAGCAATAATGGACTGAATTCTTCTGATTATTCACATCAAGCCACAATTGCTTGCTATCTTCTTCTGTGGTCTCAATCTTTTGGATTGGTTGGCAGCAACAAATGATACGTCCTTCGCCATTCCAGTCTATTATGTGCAATATGGGAAAGGAAATGGAGGAAGAGAAGGTAGAATGAGATAAACAATGAAAGCTAGGGGTCTCAGGGATCCAAGTCCCTGAGGATAGTGACTAACTTGATTATGATTGCGCTCTCAACACTGAAATCGTCGGCCGGCAGTCCGTCAATGTTCCACTGCTGGATGGTCACAGGGTTTCCCAGGATGTCTATCATCCTGAAGTTGGGGGAGCAGTAGAGCCCCAGCTTGGTACACTGTTCCGACCAGCCAGTTATGCGAGACTGTCGGAAAATAGCCGTGAACGGGCCCAAGTAGGCGATCACGCCCGCGGCTATCAACACATCACCTGGTGAAATCAATAGCACATTAATGAAATAACTCAAATAAACATTCCCATTTCATCACTATTTTGAGTAAAACATTTTTTTATTGTTGATGTTTTTGATGTCAAGACAGTTGTTTTCAACATTGATATTACACGAATCCAACATTGTAAGGGCAAAAACAGTAAAAATTAGTTAAATTTTCAGTAAAAATTAAATAAATTTGTGTATTTAAGAATATTCTTGACGAATCCGAACTCAAGAAACGTAAACGCTGTGACACAACATCCCAACTCAACAACCAAAATACACTGGAACCATCATTGGTATAGTGATGGCCGCGCTTATAATAGAGTCAATGTATTGATTCTGAGCACTCTAACAATTAAAAACCATCTCTCAGTCAATTTGCAGGTCTACCTGTCAAAAGGCCGTAACTCTCTCTCAGGTTTTTGGCTGCCGCCGTCCATCGGGTTTTCTCTCCGCCGAGCCCGCTGAGGAGCATCTCCGCTCTCATCAGCTTGTTGGCGCACAGGTCTACTTCATCATCCAGCGCCTTCAACTGCCTGTTCTGCTCAGCTAAAGCTTCTTCCAGCACGGCCAATTTATCTCGGACCTTGGAGAGAGCAAGATAACAGAGGAAATATTTATTATCAGGTTATAAAAAAAGATGGATGAAAGAAGACTGAATTTAATCGATCACAAATGATGTAAGATAGATGATCAAATAGTGAAATAAGGAAATGATGCAAGGCTGAGATAACCATTATTGAAATGGTTTGGACATGCGAAATGAAGTGATGAAAGAATTTATTTTTTTTAGCATGGGAGGACTGAGGAAAACTTGGCATGATCAAATACTTCAGGCGCCGTGGCGTAGTTGGATAGACACCCTACTGCGAAACTGGCATTGCAGGTTCGATTTCGGCGAATTGAACAACAAATTCAAGAATGATTTATTTTCAATTGGTCTGGGTGTTTGTGGTGTATTTTTCACATCTACCTTCCCTATCCTTACTATCCTATCTGCTGACAAGCCTCTAAGAAGAGACCTTGCGGGTTGGTTATTCTTTTAAAAAAATATTTTAAAAAAATACTTGGGCAAGGTAAGGCCAAGTATTTTTTTAAAATATTTTAAAAAAATACTTGGCCAAGAGTTGGAATAATCAGCCGGTTAATGACAAGAAGGAAAAGACAAATAAATTAACTTTGTGACCAATCTTGATTGATTTAAATATTGAATCCATTATATCTATTGTATTGATTCTAGGGATCTACCTCATTCACTTTTTTATGTACTATATACATTTACTTTTATTTCGATATATAAACAGAACGTGCTATAAATCCTTGTACATAACAGACATGAAGAATTTTTAGACAACTCATAAAAATAATAATCAGCAGGTTTATGAAGAGATGCATGTGGAAGATGCAAACAATGTTTGCAAAGACAGAGTGGTGGGGCATCCTCAGTGGCGTGCTTAAGGTTTACCAGTAAGGCAAACCCATTTTTTTTCACATTCGTTAAAATGTTAATATATTACATCATATATGATGTACCTATAATTTCTTCACCTCATATCATTCCCAGTATAGTAAGCACCCAGAAAGTATTATAAATACAAACAATGTATTGTAATCATTGTAAAAATATGCATACATATAACTTTTGTAAGGTATATCCATCACCTTGAAATAAAGAAAATGTTCACTACAATAAAATATCTTCCTCAGATATCAACCATCACCAATAAGTACCATCATCATATAATGGCATGCATAGTGTGTAATAATCATAATAATAAAAACAGGTACACATTAATTATGTATTTTTAATCATTTGGTCTAGATTAAGTCATTTATATTTGGAGTTGTTAGGCAAGCCGGGCTTTTGGGCTTCTAGGGAAGTACCGCCACTGGGCATCCTATTCATTCAATTATGGTTAGTTTGTTTTATGAAAATAAAACGTAATATACCTCTTTCAGCTGTGCTTGTTTGATAGCCAAGGCAGCCATGGCGGTGTTGTATACATTTTGGGCCTCAGCGAGCGCGGCTTTCTTGGGGCCTACTACTTTAGCCACCTTGTCGTACTTCGTAATAGCTATCACCCACTTACACATTCCTATAAAAACAAACAAATATATTGGTACATGCGAAGATTGTTTGCGAAGACAGATTGGTAAGGCATTCTATTCTCTCGTTTTATCTCTGCGTAGAACTGCGGCATGATGGTTGGTTAGTTAGTTAGTTATATAGATAAAGTATTCAATGTGGCTGGTTAGTGGCATTCATTGAGTTTACTCTACTTACTACTTTACCCAATGAAATGAACTCAAATTTATAGAAATTGAAGGCGTCAATTGGAGGACAAATACAAATTTCTAAATTTTGAGTAGTGTGGCTGTCAATAATGGGTAGAATATTGAATAAATTTGTGAACCAGCCTATAATAGGTCGTAGGCTTTGTTAATACCCAGACATCCAAGCTTTACAAATCCATGCCATTATGAATAAATAGCTTGATAAAGGCCAAAGACGGTCGTAAAAAAGTATTAATGCTATTCTAATTAAATAATATTTTTTTTAGATGCTTTAAGGTGTTCTATTTACTAAATAAATGTTCAAAAAATTCTATATATAAGTTTAAAACGTTACAAGCATAACAAATAAAGAAGAAGTTTTATTCACTTTTTAATTCTTTTTTTTATCTCGAATAGAAAAACCCTCATAATATTTTTTAAATGTCAAAATTAAAGTTTCATTGATGTAAAGTATACATCCGCCTCCGTAGTGTAATGGTCAGCACGCTCGGCTACCGTTCTGGAGGTCCCGGGTTCGGTTCCCAAGGGGGGTAAAACAAATATAAGTGATTTTTTCACCGTAATATTTATTCAATATTACCATGGACTGGTACCTGAAGCGGAGGGCTGATCACCTTTCCTTCATGTGTAAACGATCAAGATAACACTGCGTTAATATGACACAGTGCCCTATGCACCATTGGGGTGCGGATAAGGGTTTTATTATTATTTAAGCATACATATAGCTTTATATATAAAGCATAAAATTGGAAAATGTTTTAGAATGAACGTAATAACGTCTAAGTTCTATTTTTTAAAGGTTCGACTATTTATGTTGCCGGAGGTGTATGTTTAAATATTAGTATAAAAACAGCTCTAAGGAGTGATCTAGTTTTATTAATCTAGTTTTATCCACTAATCTAGTTTTATCTAATCTAATCTAGTTTTATCCACTAAGGTGGATAAAACTAAATTAGGACACACTCAAAACATTGCCAGCAATTTTATTTTGAGTAGAATTTTTTTACCTTCAGCTGCAAGGGAAGCCTGTTTCATTTTGTCCGGTACGAAGAGTTCATCCTTCAAAACGGTGGTTTCCAATTTCTTCATGACGGGCGGAGGTATGTTATCCTTATCGAACAAGAGGAGGTTTTCCAAGAACTTGATGTCATTGAGAAGTTTCTTAGAGGGACCCCAGTAGTCATCCACAGTTCCTATTCCTGAGGGATTCGGCACCTTTTCCGGCTTTACTTCCTACAATTATATTAATTCATTGAATGAATAAAGAACAGTTGACCTACTATACTTGACCTATCCTGGAGTGAGTTTCTGCGGGCAAAACTGTATCTGGGGAGAGTTGTTTTTAAAATTTTATATTTTTTTATCATGGCATCAATGCTGTAAAAAACACATTTTTTTAACAAGTATTTACATTAAGAAAAGTGTGTTGGGATGGTTTGGACATGTAGAACGAATGGATGAGAAAAGAATAGTAAAACAAATTTATGGGGCGAATGGTATTGGAAAAAGGAGCAGAGGAAGACTGAGAAAAACTTGACACGATCAGGTATGCCAAATACTTAAAAGTGGTCAGGTTAGGAGTCGAAACAATCGGCGGGTATGTATGTATGAGGAGATGCATGAACGTGGAAGAGGCGAAGAATGTTTGCAAAGACAGAGTGGTGTGGCGTTCTATTCTCTCTGCCTACCCCTGCGAGGAAGCGGCGTGATGCTTAGTTAAGTATTTATAGATATGAACATTTGAATATTTAATCAATATATGTATAATATATTAAGTTTTTATTTACCTTCAAAATGCATACAGCCTCCATAACAAGTTTAATGGCCTTGGGAGGATTTTTCATCGTTTTGATGAAGGTTATGTCTGCCGGTGTCAGGGTATTAAGGGCAGCGAGAGCCGCATTCATTATAGGCATGGCTTCCGCGAGATCCGCATCGCACTCATCCTTTATGGCTTGAGCAGCTTTGGCCTGAAACATAATACAATCTTAACTCGATCTCCACACTTCGAGTCATTTGTGATATGGTCATATTACAGTAGCCACCAAGATCAAGCGATTGTCATGTAACTGTATACAAAAACATGTTTTCATTGTCAGTAATATGATGAATTAGCTACGTTTCAACTATCTGACCAAAACTAAATTCGAAATTTAATTATAATTGACCTGTTCAATTATTATGTTGGCTGACATCGTAAAACAACATGTACTTTATTTGGAAAATACATGTCTGGGTGCCCTTCAAAGTAGTCAACTTCCCGACGCACAAACTTATCCCAACGCTATTATGGTATTACATATTAGTATTATTTACCCTTGTATAATTTATTGTAACAGTATAAAGCAAAAGGATTTAGCGTCCCCTCTTTTTCCCATATTCCCAGTGATAAAAAAAGCTCCTACTCCCTCTTCATCCTTCAATATCCCAAAGACAAAACTGTAAAATTTAGACTTGGCTTCACATGTGGTGTTTGAAAATGATGCAGAAGCATCCACACGTGTCAGAATAGATTTAAAGATAAAATGGTATTTCTTCTTCTTCTTCAAGCACTTATCCGCACCCGATGGTGCATAGGGCACTGCATCATTTAAACGCAGTATTATCTTGATCGTTAACACATGAAAGAAAGATGATCAGCCCTCCGCTTCAGGTACCAGTCCAGGGTAATATTGAATAAATATTAGAGTGAGAAATCACATTTATTTATTTTCACCCCCCCTCCTTTGGAATCGAAACCGGGACCTCCAATACGGTAGCCTAGCGTTCTGACCATTACACTACGGAGGCGAACATAGTGGTTTATGAATTAAATGTTAAATCAAACACTGATTTTTTTAGTCTACTAAGTTATCATAAAAAAATCAGTGTTTGATTCAGCATTTAATATATAAATTAAAATGGAGTTCTATAAATTAAATGCAAAATCTATAAATAAAGTTATTTGTTATATTACATTACATTAACCATTTATTATATAACATTAAACCACGAGTGTAAGTCCCTCTCCAAGCCCAAGATCTCAGTCTCTTTTTTGGAGAGGCACAGCGAATCGAAATATAAAAGTTTTCCAAGTGTATAAATGTTTAAAATGTATTATGTTATACTTAAAAATGTAAATATATTAAATAAATAAAAAAAAATTAAAAAATTTAAAGTGGTATTTACCAAATGAAATTTAAATTAAAAATCTCAAATTCCAACCTGTCCATCTGCAATTTCCTGATCAGCGAGCACCGTTTCCTCCACAATGGCGACGGCCGCCTTGTCTGCCGACACCTTGGCCGCGGTCTCGGCCACCGCGGCAGCCCCCGCCGCCAGCTGCGGCTGCAGCCTCTCCAGGGCCAACTGGAGGGCCCCCACAGACTTGGCCGCAGTCTCCAACTGACCCAAACCGACCAGGTAGCGCTTCTCCGCTCGTAACACTTCGCTGAATACATAATTAGAGATAATAAACATAAGATAAATTATTTGAAATAATAATAAATCCTTCTTCTAACCCTTATCCGCACCCAATAGTGTATAGGGCACTGCATCGTATTGACACAGTGTTATCTTGATCGTTCACACATGAAGGAAAGGTGATCAGCCCTCCGCTTGTGGTATCAGTCCAGGGTAATATTGAATAAATATAAGAGTAAAAAAATCACTTTTATTTGTTTGACCCCCCTTTAGGAATTGAACCCGGGACCTCCAGTTCGGCAACCAAGCGTGCTGACCATTACACCGCGGAGGCGGAATAATAAATATGCACATATAAATTGGTGATTTTTATAAATTTCTTTTTCTTATTTATGTTTAAAAAATACTTTACTGTTTCATGTTTTCTTTAACAAGTTCATTGCTAATAGGATTTTTCTAAAATGTCCAAAAGGTTTTTTTTTGTTTCATGGTTGTATTTTATAAAAGAAGATTTAATGGTTTTATTTGTTCTGATATAATTATGAAATATTAAGAAATAAATGTGTATTAACATACAGTACAGTATAACATACAATACAGTTTTTTGACTTACGTTCTTTTGATGTTCAGAAGAGATTTGAAAAGTGAAATCAACATCAGGTAGGCGGTTGGAGTAACGTAGTTTTTCCGTTTCAATCTAATATAAAACTGTTCAGAAAGTTCCTGCGTATTAACGTGGAATATTTGACACATCTCTATGGCTGTCTTTCTTTCCAAATCGGTCAGCTCCAGATCTTTCAGGAAGTGAGTGGCCACTGCCAATAGGGCGTCCGGAGGCCACTCCTACGTCAAAGGAAAATAATTATCTTAAATATGAATGCAGTAGAACCTCGCTACTCTCAAACCACTTCATGGCGATATCTAAACACTGAAAAGCTTTAGAATGTCTAGGACCAATATCTTATTTGTATCGATATTTTGATTGATACAGATTATTGAAATCTGGATCGTCAAAGTTCTACTGTACTCGCAACAAATCACATGGAAAGACAGAAGACCATCATTTGTTTAGTTAACATAGTTCGTACGGGAAAGGTATCTCTACCCGTTCGGTCCATCGATGCTTAAGGATGGTTAGGATGCTTGTCCACTACCCGGAATTCCGTGTAATTTTACCATCCGGCATATCAGTTAGGGTTTTAAAACAACGATTGGCTTGGATTGGCTTGTGCTTTTGTCCATCTTTCTTCAGATCGGAGCTCTTGATCGGTGCGTGAATTTGCTGCGCGTAAATTCAATCACGCTAAACTGTCGTAGTCGTTTTCATTTTTCAAAACCAGACTGCCGGACAGTGAAATCCCGTGTAGTGGACAAACGCCCTAAGGGTATTTTTACCTTCTGCGCTGGCCTCATTTCAATGGCAGAAAAGAAGGAATTATCCAATGTTTTTATATATATTATTATGTACCAATCTCTTTGTTAAGATCTTAACTATATGTATATAATTATCAAATCCAGTCGCCAGCAGTCTGCAGGCATAAAAATCACCCTTCTAAAATGTGTTAATATGGTTGACTTAGTACCTGGAACCAATCAATTGTGCAGCAATTGACCAGAGCAGGGAACTTCCTTATTCTGGTCCTTAGGGATGTTCCTGCTGGGCTCATGGCAAGCACGACGTGGAGCTGCTCCCTCACAATGTTAACAAAGAACCCGTATAGAGCCACAGGGGTACCATCGGTCTGCAGAGACTTGTCCCGTTGTTTATCGATCTATAAAAATAATCTTATTTTTTGACATCTCATCAAAGATGAAGAAGAATACGGAAGTCTAAGCATTTACAGGGCTTTATAATATGAAAATAACTCCTGTAATTGGAGATAATCCAGATTTTGTAAACAAGTATTTGGACACACTCAAAATGTTGTTACATATTAAAAATAAGATCAATCTATTCAATGTAAGAAAATATAAATGGTTCTCAAGGAAACTCCTAATTTAAAATACGTCATATTACAATGCGTAGTGTTGTAGTGTAATGTATTATTTAAAACGGGGTAATTTGTTAATAAAACAGAAATATTATGTTTGAAAATAAAAAGATTTCCAAACTTACCACTCTAATCTTCTCACAAATTTCAGCTTTTTCCTCGGCAGAGAACAGGTTAGGGACTTCTCCGGAATTCAAGATGTTGTTTATATCTTCAAGGAAGCCCTCTTCTTTTATCTTAAAACATATACAAAGTTTATCTAATGCGATGAACCAATAGTCTGCTATTTTAACGCAAAAACTATTTATATTCTATATATACATACCTGCGATTCTATAAACAAGAATATCACATGCTGATCGGGTAAACTTGCTTTTTTTAGGAGCGTTTTCAAATCTTCCCTCCATTCAAAGCGTCCATATTGTCTACTCATTTCAACCTATTAAAAAAAAAATTATAAAATAGATTTCAATGCGAAAATTACAAAAATAAACTCACTGTTCATGACTTAAGATGCAATGGAGTTCTGATACGAACCCGACAATTATTCAGACTCCTGACCTGACCGCTTCAAAGTATTTGACATACCTGACCATGCCAAGTTTTCCTCGATGTTTCTCTGCTTCTTTTTCCGACTCCATTCGCCTCATAAATTTGTTTTACAGTTCTTCCTTCACTCATTTGTTCTACATCTCCAAGCCATCTCAACATACCTATCTTTCTTTCTGTAATCTCAGCCTTGCATTCATTCCTTATTTCACAATTTGAACATCTATCATACACCGTTTTACCACAAATTTGTATGAGAGATTGCATTTCGACTGCATCCAACCTACTTTCATCATTCTTTTGCCAACTCATGTATCACTTCCATACATTAGAAATGAACTAAGTAAATGGTAAACAGAAATCACTGCACCATTCACTCTTGTTCCCAGCATTTACTCTCCATTTAATATCTGAGTGAGTAATTTTTGGATTGCGTATATGTAGTTGTTAGGTCGTCATGAGTGGCAATTTGTAGAATATATCCTCTGTAGAAGTCTGTGTCTTGCATTATTATTAATTTTTATTTTTATATATATATAAAATATATATAAAACCCTTATCCGCACCCCAATGGTGCATAGGACACTGTGTCTTATAAACGCAGTGTTATCATGATCGTTTTACACATGAAGGAAAGGTGATCAGCCCTCCGCTTCAGGTACCAGTCCATGGTAATATTGAATAAATATTACAGTGAAAAAATTACTTATATTTATTTTTACCCCCCTTGGGAATCGAACCGGGGACCTCCAGAACGGTAGCCGAGCGTGCTGACCATTACGCTACGGAGGCGGACATTTATGTACATTTATTTACATCTGGATTTTTATTATGTATATAAATAAATTAAATAAAAACACAAACAAAATGGACAGAAAAGAAGGGTTAAACTGCAGATAGAGCAGTTTGTCACGCAGGTATGCTTCATACCTGGAACAATTCGTAGTCGTTTATATGAGCAGCCAGTCTAGATAGAGATTGTCTTCCAGACCCTCCGAGACCAATGAGCAAAGCGTGGGATCTCGGTTGGGCAACAATGCGGCATATCCTGGAAACATGTTCTACAGCAAACCTGGAAAGGAAATCATCATTTTCTCAGAATCTTTTGTTTCGCCTGAAAATATAATACTCGCGGTGCCAGATAGTACCTGAATAGTACTAAGTTCATCGGTTTCTTGGTCATATTATTGAATTCAAAGAGGAAAGAGTCCACAGTCTTGGTAAGGTGGTCCATATCGGTGACCTCCATGTAGAATCTGGTGTCAGCCTTAGGATTGGCGAAGTCACAGTACATTAACTTCCTCAGCTCTGTTTCCGTTACCTGGGGGTAAGAAAAGAACACAACTTGATAAAAAAAACTATGAATTTAGCCGTTTTAGTGCTGAGATTTTTTTACATTAGAAATTCAAAAGATGGTCATATAAAAGGTATATTTAAATCATTGAAGAGGCCTATATCCAGCAGTGGAGAATAGAAGGCTAGAGAAGAAGAAGAAGAAGAAGAACAAGTTATTCCAGAATGTCAATGCCAAGTTAATAAATAATATTATGTCACATAATATGCTATTTCCCAGCTTATGCAAAATGACACATGATAAGATTTTTGGTGGTGTACTTATCGGGTGTGGAATAATAAATCAAGAAAGCACTGCATGAAATCTCTGCAGCCCTAATTGGGTTGCCTTAAATTTGTATTAAATTATTAATAATAATAAAAAATAAAACCCTTATCCGCACCCCAATGGTGCATAGGGCACTGCTGCATATAAACGCAGTGTTATCGTGATCGTTTACACATGAAGGAAAGGTGATCCGCTTCAGGTACCAGTCCAGGGTAATATTGAATAAATATTACAGTGAAAAAATCACTTATATTCATTTGACCCCCCCCCCTGGGAATCGAACCCGGGACCTCCAGAACGGTAGCCGAGCGTGCTGACCATTACACTACGGAGGCGGACAAGATAAAGTAACAGTTATAAAATGCAATTGTAAGGAATGTGGGTATGTTGGTGACACAGTGGTGACAACTACCCACATAGTCTGGCAAGCGGGATTTTAGATTTGTCTCTCTTAGAAACCAGTTATCAGAGTTATTGCTGATCAACCTTATCACATAACAGTTATTAAATACGCACCACAGTAGCTGGTTTTTCAATCAGCCGAACCAACATGGTATCAAAGTCATCGTCCAAGCAATTCTTGGTGGCTTCCCTGAGGGCTCCAACGAACCAAGCTCGGTCATTTCCATCCACCAGGCGGTCAGAAAATACTCGGAGACATTCGTGAACCCAGAGCCTCTTCATCGACTGAAGGTCTAGAATCACTTCAGGCACTGACAACAAGACTCCCTATAAAACAGACAAAAAAACTAAAATTATTGATGATGAAAATTGGCTATTTTATCACATATTGTATATCAAAGTCTATTCAAATCATTTGAACATTCTATATATGGTTTAAGACGTTTTTACAAGTAAAATATTTTAATCAAATAGTTAATATTTTGCAAGCAATTCCAAACTGCTCGTTTAACAGACAGTTTGACAGTACAATTTCAAAATCTCAAATTCTCTGTGAAACGTAGTACTGTACTACTAAATAATTACAAAGTAGTAAATAATTTTTCAGAATACTGACATATGTGGAAATAATCCTGAAAAAAGTCTTTGCTGACAGTTATATAATAAAATTGGGATAGGTTGATCATCGCTGCCAGTGTAATTATATAATATATCTGTATTCCATTCGGTTCGTCGTTGCGATGATAAATTCCAGTAATCAGACAAGTTGGTGGCAAGGTTCTCTTTTTTATGTTGGAACTCACAAAAATAACCAAAAAAAAAAGCAATAATCCCACCTGAATAACCCTGGAGAAATCTCTCAAGTTGAAAGTATAGTGTGATTTAGCAGGCGTTGGTAGTAAATTAAGGCGGCAATTTTTGTATATATCGAGAGTAGCTGACACAATTTGATCTATACTAGGATCAAAGTCTTTTGAAAAACCCCTGAAAAGAAAAATGATAATAATTTAAACCATATCAGATTTATAAAGCAATGTTTTATATTATACAGCAAAATTAAAGGTAAAAGGTTATGAGTAGCTCTGTCGTAGCACTAAGTGGCTGATTAGAATGAGTGCAGATAAACATAAAATTTCGTGATGATTGTCAACCTTCAGCGTGGAGTGATACAGCAAGAAGACTTCTTCTTTTATTATTCTACAATAGATGTAAGATCTGTTTTCCAGAAAGTTTTACTCCTGGGATGCTGACGACCAACTATCCCTCCATCTCTTTAAAGGTCTTCCGGGGAGGTGATAGCCTAGTGGTATCTCGTTTGGCGCAATGTACGGGATTCCAGACATGTCCATTCTATTCCCGTGATCTCTCCGAAACCTTCTTCTGTTCCTGCTCTATCCGACAATATCTTCAGTTTCATAGGTTTGCCTGATATCTTCATTCTAAGTGTCCCTGTTCCTCTTAAGTTATATAGGTTTGGCTGATATCTTCATTCTAAGTGTCCCTGTCCCTCTTAAGTTTCATAGGTTTGCCTGATATCTTCTTTCTAAGTGTCCCTGTCCCTCTTAAGTTTCATAAATTTGCCTGATATCTTCTTTCTAAGTGTCCCTGTCCCTCTTAAGTTTCATAGGTTTGCCTGATATTTTCATTCTAAGTGTCCCTGTCCCTCTTAAGATTCATTTCAGAAGTTCTGAGCAGATTTTTGGTTGTCAGCAGTTGTGTTGGCTCTTGTTTCATAAGAGTAAGTCAAGATTGGTCTCACACATGTCTTCTAGATTTGAAGAAGACATGTATTATTAAATAATTTATGAGCACCCTTTAGGTAGAATTTTATGAAAATGAGACTATTACCATTTAAAATATGTACAAACCTAAACATATATTTTTTTATGATATCAAATGTGTTGAAATACGTGTTACAATAAATTTTAATAAATAGTGGGATTTCCCGAGGAAAAGTTTATTTTTCTTTTAATTACCTTGTATCTAAATGCCAAAGCATTATTTTACTAAATATGACCATCATAGTATCATCATCAAATTCATCAATGCAGAGGAATCCAAAATGTCGGCTGAATCGAGCAGTCACTGTTTTTGTTCCTGGGGTTGGTCGACTCATGGCGCACATGAACTAAAAGTATACAAAAAAACAGCATTTTTCACATATTTCAGGATATTTGATGAAAAATTGGCAATCCTCGAAACAAATCCTTTGAGCTATTTAACCTTACGTCAATAGTTATTCACAACAAAATCATTATGCTACTGCAAAGTGGACTAAATGTTGAAGAACATTGATTAAACTCTCATTAAGGCCCATTCTATAAAAATTGTTAATAATTGTTATAGAATGGGCCTTAATGACAATTTTTTTTTACTGTCAACACATTGTAGTCGGGCGCTTCGAACAATAGACTATAGCCTATAGCGGGTGTTTTTCGCGATGAGTGCAAAGATATATCGCTTTCTTAAAATTGACACAATTTCTAAACCAAATAATTTTTTCGATTGAAATTTTCAAAGAAATCATATATGACATTTGATCATCAAAAATAAATTATAATCATAATTTTTAATTAAGTATTCCGTATTTAACAATTTTAGAAGCATTGTAAACTATAAAAAATAGTCTTCTCCTCCGAGGTATCATTCCATATACAATGCTAATATATTCAAATAATAACATACCAAACAGTAAACAAAACAGTGCGAGCGGTATGAAAAATAGTCCAATACGTGAAATGCCTCAAACTAACGAAAACGAAAGATTGAGATCGCATAAAAACTCTAGATTTCTGGGGATGCCTTTACAAGCGACACACTAGCTAATCTGGACAAGACATCTCAAATAACGTCAACAGACTATCGCCTAGCACCCAGGTAGCAGATTACCCTTCAACGCGTTTTATTTCACGCTGATAACAAACCCGCATATTACCGTTTCCCGCCGATAACTGACAGTCAACAAAAACGGCATTTGCCGTGTCCCGCAGTTGACCGACAGTCCACGAAAAACGGCAAATGCCGTGTCCCGCCGACAACGTGTTAACAGTAAAAAAAAATTACTCTGTTATAATAATTTGTCTTCGATCTACAATCAAACCTTAAATTTTCACAAATTTTAGTATGTGTGTCTTTGATATTGGTCAGGAATCGCCAATAACAAAAACCATAATTCGGAATATTGTCTTTGGATATTTTGTTAATGTATGTAGTGGCTGCGTTTATGTTGATTTTGAGCACATGGAATACAAAACAATGTTAATTTTCTGAATAAATGATTTTATGGGATGAGGATAAATACAGGGGTAAGGATTGGCAATAAACTCTTTTATTTGTGCTTTTTTACTAGACTTTTTGTTATATGGTCAAATTACCTGGATATTTGTAAGTTTCATGGGAACATTTTCCTTCCTGTCATACCACATCTTTTGGTCAAGGGCTTGGCGAAGGACTTCGATAGGCGGTTGAGCTCCGTATGTTTCAGCTTGCGGCATGGACACATCGTCCACAAACACCACAAACTCTGTTCCCACCGGAGGACCGAACACTCCTTATGAACAAAAACATTCAACTTCAAGAAAAGAAAATATCTTATTGGTTTTTGCACACTTATCGACATGGATAAAAATGATTCTTCTCTTCCTCTTCGATTAAAGGTGGAGACTGACTGGAGCATTTCGTCGTAACAAAACATCGTAACATTGCTCGCGGCGAGCATCCGAAACTATGGATGAAGCGCTCGGCTTGCTGTACTGACTGCCTGAATGCTCGCATCGTAACGTGTTATACGACAAAATGCTCCGGTCAGTCTCTACCTTATGAAAAGTTCTTTAAGGTGGTATGGACATATAGAGCAAATGGATAACAAGAGAATGACTAAGAAAGTATAATTGGCAAACGTGAACGGGAGAACAGAACAAATTAGGTCAAAAAAGACTTGGCGCGCCCGGATCAATCAGAACCCAAAATCTGGAAGTGTCAAAATGTTATATAATCAGAGGGCATGTACAGATATGAAAGAAGCTAGGAGTGTATCTCAAGATAAAAAAGTGAGGCGTTCCATCCTCTCTGCCTATCCCTGCAGAGAAATGGCGTGATGGTGGTAGTGGTAGTAGAAAAACTTGCGTTTTGGTTGATTGATATGGCACTAAGACGATAAGTGTGCGAAAACCATAAATATCAATTTTATATTTGATAATAATGAAATATAAAAACCTTTTCGTCTCTTATCTAGCTTGCCCATAATAATATCCTGCGTCTGATTGGCTGAAGTTTGAGCTGAGAAACCCATAATGAGTGACTTGTACACTTTGGTATCAACCTTCTTCATTAAGAAGTCCTGCAAATATGATTTTAAAATAAATACTTTATTACCTTTTTTTACCAAATATTATCAATGATAGTATAACACCACTACCGAGATTTTTGTCTACCGGTTTCAAGACCCATCTCTTCGTCAGGACAATCACTACACCAGCATGCAAACAATGCTATGCATCACTACCATAGCACTATTCACACACACAAAATTATATGAAAAAATCAAAAACTTATGTGATAAAATTTTGTGTAATTGCAAAGGTGTTAATAGTGCTATGGTAGTGACGTATAATATTGTTTGCATGCTGGTGTAGTGATTGTCCTGACGAAGAGACGGGTACGTCTCAAAACAAATATTTATAATAAAATTTGTACAAATATATTTGATATGTGGGTGAAGCAAGCTTTGCTCCTATGTCTTTGATTGTCATTGAAACATTTTTGTAAAAACTGACAAAACACGAAGTAAATACTATAAATAATAAAACATTAATCACATTCATATGAATACTTTAATTAACCACTTAAAAATCTAATTTTGGTGAGAAAATTCGTTAGTGCAGGAAATCATCACCAAACGTCAAAACAAGACTCCCCGAACACTGCTCGGATTAGTCAATAAAAACAAATACCTAAAAATATTTGGTTCGGGCAAATTAATATCGCCAAGTTGGAATACGATTTGCCTGAGCAGCACTCGAACTCATCAATGTAATACAAACTCCTAGCCCAAGTCACGCTCAGGCTAAAGTTTAGGGAAGTTAAGCTCAGGGAACTGGTTTATTTTTACTGCCAACAGTTGGCTTGAAAAATTGTCTGGTAACACAAAGTAAACTCACAATGATGTAAGACGATTTGCCGGTCCCGGTGGGTCCGACCATCATGACCGCCTTGTTGTGGCAAACCAGTAGCTTGAAGAGGGCGAGGTATCGCACTGTGTCGAGAGTGGTTACTATGATGCTGTGGGCCGCTGTGTCTCTAGGAATAGGAGGGGCAGACAGCATGTCGTCGTTCCACGGTTTCCATTTGCCTTTACCCTAAAAAATACCAAATTTTCTCTTTTTGTTACAAGGAATCATTATTATCATCCATAAATAAAAACATTATTCTCACTGCTACCTAATACAAGGAAGTGGAGGATCATGTTGGCCCATTTCATTATTAAAAATACATCATGTCAGCTTATGCAATTATTAAAAATAGATCAGGTCATTTTTTTCATTCATTCAAACCCTTATCCGCACCCCAATGGTGCATAGGGCACTGCATCATATAAATGCAGTGTTATCTTGAGCGTTAACACACGAAGGAAAGGTGATCAGCCCTCCGCTTCAGGTACCAGTCCAGGGTAATATTGAATAAAAATTAGAGTGAAAAAATCACTTATTTATTAGACCCCCCTCTGGGAATCGAACCCGGGACCTCCAGAACGGTAGCCGAGCGCACTGACCATTACACTACGGAGGCGGACATCAGGTCAGCTTATGTTAATGTTAAAAATACATCATGTTGGTGTTTGTTATTGCTAAGAATACATCATGTCAGCCCATGCTTTTGTTAAAAATACATCAGCACATGTTTTTGGTATAAATCCACCATGTTTGGCAATATTATTGTTAAAAATGTATCTTGTTGGGCCATGTTATTGTTAAAATACATTGTATTGGCTCAAGTTATTGTTAAAAATACATTGTGTGGGCAAAAATACAATGTTAAGAATACATCATCATCATTTATGTAATTATTAAAAATTCATTATGTCTGCTTTTGCTATTGTTAAAAATAGAAAATGTCCACTTATGCTTATGTTAAAAATACATCACATCGATTCATGTTATTAATAAAAATATATCACGTTCGCCTAGCTCTTTCATTAAACACATATCATATCCGCTGATGCTAGTGTTAAAAATACACCATATCTGCCTATGTTGTTGTTAAAAATACATCATGTGGGCTTATGTTATTGTTAAAAAGTACATCATGTTGCCCTATGTTATTGTTAAAAAGCACATCATGTCAGCCAGTGTTATTGTTAATATTATATAATTACTGTTAATCTTCTTTTACATGGATTCTCACCTCTTTGATATACCTGTAATCATACACAAGTCCCTCTTTTGGTATAACGAATATATAATTCTTATCTGGCTTGGCTATTTCAAACGGATAATTCAATTTCTCTATAACGTCCTGCGGAAACTCCTTATCAAGCAATCCACGATACATCATGTCAAATTTGTGACGACTTGAAGCTTCCAGCGTTGCACCCAGTGACCAGATTGTGGAGAAGAAGAATATTCCCTGTAATTATTTTACCAATAATAATTATCTAACACCAAACAAAATGCGGCAACCCTTCTGCAGTGACGGGCTTAACAGAAACTCAGAATTGGTGTCTAAACCAAAAAGATATCCACACAAAATCATCAACCAACCCCATGGTAGACGACTCCCGGGCAGACCACCAACGAGATGGGTTGATAGCTGGGAATCGACATCGTAGGAGGCTAATCTTACTTAAAAAACAGGCCACAAGGCCTACAACAAGATGAAGAAGAAGAGAAAATTGTCTTGAAATAACTGAAGAATCTTGTGTTATGTAGAGGAATGGAATGTGTTCTCTCCTGAGAAGTGGATAGACAATGATCAGAAATGTACACAAAGTGTATAAAAACATGTTTAGGTGGATTGTGGTGGGGTAGAATATTATAAAGTAGACATTCTCACAAAATTGAAAAATATATATAAAAGGGATGTAAATAATAACAATTAATTACCTTATTTATTTTTTTACAAAAATGTTAATAAAATTAGTATATAACCACTCACCGAGATTTTTACGTCTACCGGTTTCGAGACGTGATATACATATAGTCCATTGTTTGATTCGACATCAATTAAACACGATTCGTCAATATCCAATTCGAACCCCCCCCACTCCTCTCATCCTACAAGTATATAAGTAGATTCGATTCCTAGTCTAATTTTAATGTACGTTTAACTTCGGCTCGTAACGCATGTCTGTATTGAAAACTATAGTGCATGTTAGTCTTTGGGTCGACCAAAAATCGCATGCATTAGACATTTTGTGTAGTTTTGAGTGTGTAAATGGTGCTATGGTGGTGAAGGGTAGTATTGTTTGCATGCTGTGTTAGTGATTGTCCTGACGAAGAGACGGGTACGTCTCGAAACCGGTACACGTAAAATTCTCGGTGAGTGGTTATATACTAATTTTATTAACATTTTTGTAAAAAAATAAATAAGTAAAAATGACTAACCACAAAGTAAATGCTTTAAATATTAATAATATTGAGAATAATTAATTACCTCTAATTGGGCTCTGGTATCCAAGTCTGATATATTTTGCATGTACTTTTCATCATAAAAATCATCAAGGAACGAATCGAAAATGTTCATGGCTGCTTTCACGAGAATAGACTCTGACGTGGGGAACATTTCCTATTAAATTAATAATAATTTAGACATGTCAATAGTATTGCGTGTAACCGCTCATATTCAATCTTCGTGAGTGAGTATTTAATTGTATAAAAATACACTTCGATGCAAACATTCTTTTAAATATCAATATATCGCTCACTCCTTTCAAGAACGTCATAAATCAAAAATTGACAATTTTCACTTGAGCATGTTTTCGGAATGCCCAGAAAATGTACTATATCCCAGCAAAAGAGGCATATTTTTAACTTAATATTTACCCCCTATAGGGCAGAAAGTGTTGTTTTTGCATTTTGAAGAAAAGATATTATTTAATAATTTTTTTAAATATACTAAATATTTTTTGAATGTACAAAAAACCTTCAGGTTTTACCTAAAAAGGTCTGTTGCATATGAAAAAGTTTATTAAGTGGCTTGATATTTATTTTTAATACATTGTATTATATTTTTAAACTTTAAAAACGTTCTCCTGAAAAATCAAGTTTTTTGATTTATGACGTTCTTGAAAGGAGTGGGCGATATACACTCTTAGGTCATACTTTGTGAATTCAGGGTATACGAGAGATCATATACGAGCATAATTAGGGGAGTTATAAGGTTAATCAATTGTTTTTTTTTTAATTAAAGGGATCGCAATAAATGGAGAATGATGCTCTGGTTAAATAATTTTTATTTAGATTGCATTAAAATTATGCAAACGCATTGATCTTGCATCAGATGTGGATCACTAATTTTTTGTCTCTATACCAAAGACGAATTCCCCAGTTTTTGTCTACCTTGCCTCTGCCTAGGCCCCCAGAGGCTTGTCATAACCGGAGGCCTAGAAGGTCAGAGAGCTAGAGGCAGATCTCTAACCCGATGGACCGACCAGGTGAAAGAGATCATATCGCTCACTCCTTTCAAGAACGTCATAAATCAAAAAACATTTATTTTCAGGAGAACGTTTTTTAAGTATAAAAACATAATACAATGTTTTTAAAATAAATATCAAGCCACTTATTGAACTTTTTAATGTGCAACATATCTTTTTCGGTAAAACCTGAAAGTTTTTTCTCAATTTAAAAAATATTTAGTATATTTCAAAAAATAATTAATCAATACCTTTTCTTCAAAATGCAAAAACAACACTTTCTACCCCGTAAGGGGTAGATATAAAGTTAAAAATATGCCGCTTTTGCTGGGATATAGTACATTTTCTGAGCATTCCGAAAACATGAACAACTTAAAATTGACGAATTTTGATTTATGACGTTCTTGAAAGGAGTGAGCGATATGCCTCTCCGTTGCGGAAGTTCTAAAGGCTACATAATGCAGGGATCAATAGCATAGTGTTGTTTGAGGTTCTAGAGGAAGCCAGCAGGGGGGATGATCCTCAGCAATAAGGAAAAAGGGAAGAAAGTTGTATATTGACTGATTAGGTATGTCACTACCTTTACTTTTCCCGCTTTTATGAGCCACAGAAGAGGATGGCAAAAGCGATGAAACAATCTTCGGATATTTTGATGGTGCACGATTTCCAGACTTGGCGGCATCGTGTTAAGCCAAGATTCTACAAGCGGTTCCCATCCCAACCCACTCGGTTCCATGTATATCATACCGCAACGAGAAACCTGGAAAAAAATTAATAAACAATAAAAAAAACCCTATTTACATTGCGCCATTTATGTGAACAATTGCCTTAAAGGTGCTTTACAATTTACGTTTTGACAGTTGCAAAAGTAAAGTGAAATTTTATATTTAAACTAGTTACTATGGATAAGAATTCGGGAAAGGTTGGGCCTTGAGTTTAGATTGGAACTCAAAATTCTAGGTAGATCTTAGATTTGGAGGTAAATTGTTCGACGCCATGGAACCTAGAATGACGAAGGCCCTATACGGAGATTTGTATTGTGACAACGTTGCTCGAGGCTCGAACAGTCTGCCAATAGATAATATACTTGCTGATGGAAGGGTTGATTGTCTTCCGCTGATTGTCTCAGGATAAAAAAGCTACCTTAAGCACTGTCCCCCAAAGCTTGAACATTTCAACAAGTAAAATTATTTCAGGCGTTCTAAGATTCAGTTCAGTACAGTGCTGAAAATCAGTGTTTATTACTGTTAAAAAAATACAATTAGCAGAGAAAAAGGAAAACTAAATATAGCTCAGTAAAAATTATATTAAAATGAAAAACAAGCAAACTACACAAATATAGATTACTCATATATCAGACAAAGATAGGTTGTGTGGAAAAAGTTCTATGTACAGGTTTTGATATTATAAAGTCTAGAAACATTGGAGGGTAGGTAGTCCTCTAAAAACTGTCTATGAAAGTAGTCTTAAAGTATTATTACATATAAAATTTACATTTAAAAAAAACATAAATAGCATACAGTGGCGGGAGAGGCTGCTTCTAAATCCATCGGTTCAAAGAATAAATTCGTTGTGTTGGCAAGCTGAATGATTTCTCCACTCATCAAGCATAGTTTCTTGTTATCATCTAGAACAGTGTTTAAGTTCTCAATCCATATAGCATCAACAGGACCGTCGAACACGAGCCATTTTCTGCAAGTAAAAAATGTGACTAATTATACCATTTTAGATAGCAAGCTGGATCACACAGAGAACTCTCGTTTAATATCAAGGTTCAGAAGATTTCATATCTGGGTCAAGTATTTCGTGGGGAGAATTAACATTCATAGAAATCCACATTAATAATAATAAATAATAAAACCCTTATCCGCACCCCAATGGTGCATAGGGCACTGCTTCATATAAACGTAGTGTTATCTTGATCGTTTACACATGAAGGAAAGGTGATCAGCCCTCCGCTTCTGGTACCAGTCCAGGGTAGTATTGAATAAATATTACAGTGAAAAAATCACTTATATTTATTTGACCCCCCCCTGGGAATCGAACCCGGGACCTCCAGAACGGTAGCCGAGCGTGCTGACCATTACACTACAGAGGCGGACAGTGACAAATCCACATTACCCACCGAAATACCTACCATTATATGTACCTAGACCTAATAATAGCAATTATTGTTAGTATTTAAGGACATTCTGTAAATATTTTTAGTCAGTGTTTGATAATGTCTTATAAGACGAAACACGTCACGTATTAACATATACATATGTAAATAAATGTAAAATGTAAATTGTTTAATTTTGGATACATTACCCAACATTTCAATATGGAATTCTACCAACTGTCTGCAATTACAATAAATGAGAAATACCACCTTTTACAAATTATCAAGTTTGGAAAGATAGAAGGAAGCCAAAGAGCTGGCAGAAAACAGACATCGTGGCTTCGCGACATTCGCTACATGACCGGGATAAGAGGGGTGGAGTTGTTCCGGACAGTGCAAGACTGCGAAGCTTTTGCTATGGTAATTGCCAACTTTGGAGGGATCTGACAGGGCATATGAAGAAGACGAAGATAAATTTTAGATCTGGACCGTTGAGGCACTGTTTAGAGCTGGTAAGACAGGGACAATTAGTCTCAATTGATAGTCAACGCCGGGGGACCATAATGCACAAAGAATAAAATACAGTTTATGTGACTTTTTCTTCTGCTTCTTCTGACCCTTATCCATACCCGATGATGCATAGGACACTGCATCATATTTATGCAAGTTTCAAGTTTTGAGAGTTTCAAGTACTCGGGAGTGTACATAATGGAAACAACAGTACAGGTGTGTAAAAACTATCAATGCCTTAAGATAATAAAATTTCAAGCGAATTGTACCTATCCGGGGTCGTAGAAACCGCAAAGGCTCTGTAGCTCACGGCTAAGATTCCATCTGACCACTCGTGAGAAACTGCATCAAACTGGCCATATAGTTGTCCCATTGTAATTGATTTTGGATTTATTATGGTGTACTGAACTCTGTTTTCATCCATTAAACCCTTTAAAAAAATAAACATACCATTATGAGACAAATAGCAACACAACACAATTCCATTATTAATAATAATAATTGTTTATTTTGGCATGAATAAGCGGTGAGCACAATACTTAGTCGCGCCATATTTTGTTTATAAAACATAGTGTAATAAGTAGGTACGATAATATAATGAAAATATAAGAGAAACGAAAAACATTAATTAAAGAAATATAATAAAAAAATTAAATAAACAGGCAAGAAATAAATGCATCGAGAAATAAGAAAATACAAACCAACAAAATACTCAAAATCATAGTGTTATTAATAATTAATATCAGAGAGATGATATAAGAAAGTCAGCTCGCTGATGTTTGCTATTCCAATACTGAACTCCAATGCTGCCACATGCCAGCCCCCATCTGCCTCCACAAGCAGTTTTACGGTGAGGTTGGAGCTCTTCGTCAGCCTCTTCGGAAGCCTGCCACTGTATGGCTTATTAAACCATCCCAGTGCGGTAGGAGTGCTGAACAAACTATCTTCAAAGCAAATTATCAAAGTTACTATCTTACCCTCTCGCTGACAAGGGCCAGGGCTTCGGCCAAGGCTTGGTACGTGCAAGTCTTCCCCGAGAACGGAAAACCAACAATCATCAAACCGTGCCTGACTAGCAACATTTCATACACCTGAAGGGCCTTCTCGACCATGAACGGTGTACTCTGCAGGTTCAAGGCTTTGCAAGCGTCGTGGAAGCATTCCACCAAGTTTGGAAGACCGGGCTGAGGCATAAGAAGTCCAGGGAACAGATCCGATATAATACCCTAAAATTTATTCAAAGATTTATGATCAAGTACTACTGTATTATCTGGCTTGTTGTTTTAACATATTATTTGCTTGTAAAATACGCTTAAAAGCGTATTTTACAAGCAAACAATATGCATATAAACGCATATAAGTGTATCCAGCTCTCTACCAGTAACAAACTGTTACTGATAGAGAGCGGAAGATACTTATATGCGTTCTATTTGCTTACTTAGAGCGCAAGATATGCCAAAATACAATGTACAGATTGCAATTGGGTTTGCGGTTACTTGCGATTAGGTCACTTGTGGTTTGTATAAGACCCTTATTAGTATACTAATAAAGGTGAGGGTTGATGAAAAAACCGCCCGACAACAATGTGTCAATATAGTACATATTTGGATCATTGTAAAATTATAGATTATTAAAGTTTTTTAGTCTTCACATGCAATCTTTATTCATACAAAAAATAGTTATTATATAGTAATAGTTATTATGTTTATGTAACATATGTACCATGAATAATGGGACGTCTTGATTAAGGAATTTGGGTAAATTGACATCTTTTATAGACCGCAACACGATCATGTCTTCCATTTCATCTGGATAACGAAGTTTCAAGGCTGCGGCTGCTCTTAGCACGGATTTTACCGCTCGCATTCCTTGAAAGAAAAAGTAAAAAGTAATTTTATTCCATCATCTTTTTTGTACAGTGTTAATTTAATTTTTGTCAATTAAAAAATAATCATAATACTAAACTAATTACCATAATCGTAATGGGATTGTGATGACAATTGCTCCGAACATAGTCGATATGTGGCCACGATTTTAACAGCCAATGGTTTGGCATTGAGGTATCCGGATGCGTATAGTTCAATTTCAGAAATCAGCACATAATCTGGGACCATCATGGCCACCGACCTGAACAGCGCCTTAAAAGTAAAATAAAGTTAAATATTCAGGGGTTAAAAACGTAATGCTTTTGAAAATAATGTGTGCCTACAATAGGATTTTTATACTTTTTACTAGTTTGTTGGTCAACTATGATATCCATCCATAAATATTCCACGTACTGAAAGTGACTTTATGTGATTATAAAACAATTTTCTATCATCCCTTTGATTATATATTTATATAAATTATTGTTTTTGTTATTATTGTAATTATTGTTTTTTATTGTGGAATATTGCAGAATTTGTACCATTTTCATGTTTGTTTTTGTAGAATGCCTCATAACTTTGTTCCATATCTTCAAATGTATTCAACCAACGAAGAGTAAATAATCTTTAGAGACGGTTTAGGTAGGATTAAGGACAACTTATTAAAAGTACAAATTTATAAAAAGGACATCTTATAAGATGTAAAAACGAGCTTGAAAATTTTTGTAAGTTTGTCACCCTCTACTGATAATTTATTAGAGCTTTTCTTGGCCTAGTCTAGTAAAGTAATCAGGTTTAAATATATAGAAAAGAATAGTAAATATCTTTTAAAATGTGTTTTTCAATATTTACCTTTAGATTGTCAGGCAACTCCGATCGTCCGGCATACCCCGGATTCATGGTGATGAATACGGCGCAAGTTTTGTCAAGTTTCAAGAGCGTTCCTTCGAACACCAACTCTGTGGAGCCAGAAGACAAGCCCCTCTGAATGCTCATGATTTGTTGGGCTACCACGGAAAGGACCTCCAGATCGATCCGGTTGAATTCGTCAAAGCATGACCACGCCCCGCAAGACGCCAATCCCTAAACCAGTCAGAAAAATCACAATAGCATCAAGGATTTATCATCTGACCCTTATCCGCACACAATGGTGCATAGGGCACTGCATCAGCTCGAGGCAATGTGATTTGACTGTTGAATATATGAAGGGAATATACAATTTCAATTTCAATTTATTTATTTATTTCATAGATACATATTTGTTTCAAAGATACTTTTTTTTTTTACTATATGTATTACGACTCTTTACGCCTGTGTTGAGCCGAAATACTTACATGTTAATACAATTTTTTATTTTATTATTAATTGTTTTTTCAATTATTAGGTTTTTTACATTACATACAATAGATACAATAACAATTTTCAGTATAAAAGGTTTTACAATAAAATAATTACACCTGGACTTTAATTAATTCACTTTCTACCTTATCCCCTCCAACAAGAAGCAACCATCGACGGATACTGTTATTAAAGACATGATCACTACAGGAATTCTTAACAGTTACGGGCAGCAAATCAAATATCTTTACAAAATACAATCTTTATAAATAATAATGAAAAAGTTTGTTTTTTCAAAATCTTAAACCTTCTAAAATTGTTCACCGATTGCTTTAATATTTTTTCGTAACGTTGCATTCGAATATGGGCACGTTTTTATACACCTGTGACGGGTAAAAATATGTCTTTTTTTTTAAACAATTTCATTTACCACAGTGGCAGCGCCATCTGTTGAACAAAAAATTAATAAAAATGCACGCAATACTAAACATTCATCATAGCAGACAGCGTGCTTATTGACAGTTGTTCAAATATTGTTTACCCACAAGCAATGTGAAGTCAAACATCTTTGAAGTGTGTTCTTTCTCTTTTCTTCTTTTTTACGAAACTGGCGTCGCGAATTCAATTCTCGCTAATTGCAACAAAAAAAATCAAGCAAGATTTCTATGAAATTGGTCTGGGTGTTTGTGATTAATGTTTTTCATTTACATTCCCTATCCTTACTGTCCTACCTGCAGACAAGCCTCAATAGAGGATTTGCGGATAATTCCCTAAAAAATAAAGAAAAGTGTGTCAACTCACCTTAAAGAATTTTCCAAGGGCAATATAATCCAATCCGTCAGAGCAATTGAATACGACACATTGCTTAGCGACAGCTTTTGCCAAATCCTTTGTAGTTTCCGTTTTCCCTGTTCCAGCCGGACCTTCAGGAGCACCACCTCAAAAACGCAAATTCAAATAACGTCTTAACAGATTTTAAATGTAAACAAATAGGCCTGAAAATTACACATATTTCTAAAACATACACGTTGCAAAGTGTGCAAAGACGTGCCATTAACAGTAAAATAACAAATACTAAACTGAAAAAAAAAATCCACCATGCTGCTTTCGCAGGGGTAGGTAGAGAGAATAGAACACCACACCACTCTGCCTTGGCAAACAATCTTCTCCCGCCGATTATTCTGACTCCTGACCTGACCACTTTCAAGTATTTGAAATACTGATCACGCCAAGTAACGACTTCAACAATTTAAAAAAAAAATAGAATTTTTTTACAAAAAATTTATAAATTTGTACCTAAATTCAAATGGAGCGCCCCAAACAGTGTTCTGAAGCATCGATCGGTCAGCGGGGTCACTACCAGTCTTGCGGTATTTCCCAAATATTCATACCCGTACATCAGCTGGGAGTTAATCATTCTCGTTGCTATCTGCATCGTGCCATCTTCTTGCAGCTTCAAAATAAGTCATCGTTGAAAATATGCAATAACGATTATAAAAATTATAATAATATTGGAAAATTTATATAGCACAGATTTCATAAGAAATCACCTCAAGGATGCTTTAAAATTTACAGACATTTTAACATTTAAAACAACATACTTATGTAGGAAACACATGTCAAAAATTGGACTGCATGACTCCCCAATCTGCAGATTTTGTATGGAGGATAACGAAACACTAATCCACATTATTTATGTGATGCACCCGCTCGCAAGCTAAGTCACATCCTTGAAGGACCACTTGACTCAGAAAAGGTGAAGCTCTTACTACCAAGACAGGTCATGAGCTACATGACTCACGTAGGTCTTGAGAGTGAGCTATGATACAGAGGGAGGTCCTAAACCGTCCTGACCGGAGCATTTCGTCGTAACGTAATACGTTAGAATGCGAGCATTCAGGCAGTCAGTACACCGAGCCGAGCGCTCCATCCATAGTTTCGGATGCTCGGTGATGCTCGCCGCAAGCGATGTTACGACGAAATGCTCCAGTCAGTCTCCACCTTAATATAGTCATAGTGACATAACGGATGCAAAATCCCTTGACCTCATAATAAAAAATAAAAATCAAAACATATGTAACAAGATAGAAAAATTGAAGTCCTTTAAATGTTTGGTAGAAAAGAGAACAATTAACAAATGTTCCTCGTCATTACGGATGGTCAACTGCGGATGGCGGGGATGATTGATTAAGATAAACTTATAAATACATTAAGCAGAAAAAATTACCTCCCAGTAGTAGCGAATTTGACATAACCAGTTGAAGTCATTTTCAAACTGAACATCCAGCTCTATAAGCTCTGATAACACATCTCTCGCGTGGACATCCAGTACGACAAGTGCACCTTAAAGTTGGAAAATATTTCAATTATTTACACAAAACTTAAAATAGCAAACAAAGTCTTACCATATTTTACGGACTATAAGGTGCACTTTTTTTTTTTTAAATTGCCATCAAAATACGGGTGTGTCTTATACTCAATAGTAATTTAACAATCTTCAGTGTTTGATTTAAAATTCTAGCCAATCATAAAAATGTCCATATCGTAGTCGTACAGGAGAAAGTGACCAACTTATAAAACATAAAATGTTCAGGAGGGCCATTTAAGTCACTTTTGCTTGGCGAGAAAATAAACATCAACGTAGTCATTTTCAACAAGTCAACATATTATACTTCAAAGTTTAAAATCCTTTGGGATTTTTTTCAGGGCAACATTAAGCTAGTAAGGTATGAAGTAGTCAATGATCACGTTTTTGTAAAAAAATGCACTTGGTTACTTTTCTGTATGACTACGATATATTAAATGCCGCGGGAAACCTATCACTATCTGGCAACATTGCAGTGAAGGGAAACGTACAGCAAAAAATTTAGTCTGCCACACAACACCACACATGCATTTGTTTTTATACTATAATTATGTAATGCAATGTTTTCTGAGGCGAACATCTCCCCATTAATATTGATAAGGATTCCACAAGAACCCTAAAATTCCGTGGTTACAACATTTTGGCGCCGATTCAACACAAAATCTATGATTTTCAGAGATTATAAAGAGAAAAAAATCAGTTTGTCTTTGAAATCTAATAATAAAATTGGTAAATATGTTTATTTTTATTTTAAAAAATCTTAAAAATTAACACACTATGGACGGGAAAGGTATTTCTACCTTCGGTCCATTGATGCTTAAGGACGGGAAGGGTATTTTTACCTTCTGCGGTGGCCTTATTTCAAAGTTACAAAAGAAAGAATGATATATTTAATGTTTTTATGTTAATATTATGTATCAATCTCTTTGTTAAGGTCTTAACTAAATGAACATAATTATGAAATCCAGTCACCAGTGGTCTGCAAGCGTAAAAAACACCCGTCCGAAATGCATTAAGATGCGTCTCATAGTCTGTAAAATATGTTATCAATATAAATAAACAGTAGATTACCAAGAGTTATGCGATTCTGTAAGCTCAACTCGCCTCTGACCAAATTCACAATTTTAGATATTTGAACATTGCACTTCAATAAATAGTTTTGCATGGCTTTGTTACTTTCTAAAATTGCCTCCGTGACTTCTGATGTCCAGAAAGTCATTGCTATGCATTGTACCTGTAAATAGAGAATTTCATCCAAGTTGTTAATGTGTGAATTAGTGTCTTCTTCTTCTTACTGTGCTACTCCACGTTGAAGGTTAGCAGTCAATCATCGAGTATTTGAGATGACCTCATTTAACACTCTCTTGGCTTGAACAAATATTTTTAAAAAATCATGTTTTATGTATAAACATAGAAGAATTAGAAGTTTCCAGGATTTCAATGAACATGAGTTGGAAAATTTCAGTGTCATAAATATCATGGTAAACCGAAATATGTGAGCATATACATATATCAGTATTCAAGCTAATACTTACAGCCTGACCGGCCCATACTAACACCCATTCTTCACGCTTGTTTACAATGTAAGCATCGTAAGATAGTGCGACTGCATTGTGTACTGATTTTTTCATTGCCCCTTCCAATTCAAGCAACCATTTTTCAACCTACAAAGAACATGAAAATATCCTTTATTTGACTTGCTAATGATGTAAAGGCAGCTAGAATAAATTGAATGTAACAACTTTAGTTTATTTTATTTTTGTTCATATTTTTATTTATTTACCTGGCCCCTAGCCAAAATAGTGTTTACTGTTATGATCAACGGGACAATTTCTCCTTCTGATGACTTCATATGTGTAATAAGAAGCTCTTCGGTAAAGGTAAGTCGGGCGATCCCCTCGAAGCATTTCTTCAAATGAGGCTGTACGCTGTCAAATAGATTATACTGTTAAGTAGATATGTTTTTTATATATTAAAGGTGTCTCAACTTAAAGCGAAGCATGTATTGCTTTTATTGTCATTTTAATATTTTTATTTTTATTTATTTATTGGTGCATACGCCTGGAAGGCCTTTACACATAGAAAATTATATAGTACAGCAATATAGTTGAACGTAAGTACATGACACAATAAAAATAATAAACATAGCATAACAATATTAATACAAATAAGTGTAGGATAAAGAAGAAAGAAAAAAAAGAGTCACTCAAAGCTATTGCCAGAAAATTACATTTACATGTCGCTCAAATTTAGGGCATCAAACACTGTTGTTTGAAATGAGTGAAACGAGTGCTAAGTATATCTATGTGACCTATAATACCATTTGCGAGAAGTTGCATTCCACGCATGGGTAGATGTAAGGAGTAATTTGTTTTGGTTTTACAACAATATGAGAGAAGATGGATGTCTTGCCATTCCACATCTTACAACTTGGCATTTTGCTGGCTTAAAGGATAACGGATTAAGGAATTCGACAAAAGTGCATATATACATCTTTCAAAAAGGAATGCAATATGGATGTTCACTAATAGGCAGAAGGGTGAACATTACACATGTACCAAATTATCTAGTTGTAACCTCCGGAATTATCAGACATCCATCTACTTTCGTATTTAAAAAAAAGATAACTACTTGGTCTTAAATTGAGACACCTATAAATAATAAATATCATCCGTAAGGTGTGAATAATTCCAAGTTCAAAATAGTAAATAATAAAATAAAAAAATTGGGCATAGTATATTCTGGAATCAGGTAAAACTAATGGCTAGTCTAAGTTAGTGTAGTCTAAGTTTTCTTTTTTTCTCTTTTTTAAAGAAAATCAAATTATACCAAGAAATGTATTGAAACAAATATTTTTAGGTGTTATTTTTAAAGTTTGTTAAAGAATATGAAAGGGCATAAAATATCATGAGCAAAATTCATGTGAAATAATTTGAGACAAATATATAATGAGGAACCATTCCCTGTTAATACTAGTCCCATAGTTAGTTACATAAACTGCTGATTTTCACAGATAGGCACTGCAAATATATTGCAAACGGGACGCAAGTAACATTGCCCATTCGTGATCAGTCATAATTTGTAACTTATTTATATTTACCGTGTTGGATCCTTTGTCTCGGATAAAATTTCAAGCAGCTCATCATTCGACAAGAAGAAGAATCTAGAATAATTGAATTTTCACATTAGTGTTATGTAGAAACAAGTTTAAATATTGACATGTCCAATATCCAAGATTTAAATTGATTTAAACATAAAATAAATCCCAATTTTGTCAATCTTTGAAAAGCCAACATTTCATGATCGTTTAAAATGTATATGTATCTTGATATGGATCAAAAACAATAATGGAAGATGTAAATATTTTCATTGCCCCAGAAACCACCGTGAGATCTGTCAGAATTAGATTGTGTAAATATTATAATACGGAGGATTTAAAATAAATTTAAGAAATACCTGGGAAAGTAGAGTCGTTTCTTTTCTAGATATGCATTCAAGCCATACTGAATGACCTCTAGTAAACTATTGCATTTCTTCAGTCGTTCCAGCATCTTTTCGATTTCAATCACATCGAGTACTCTCGGTTCTGCGAATACAACCTTCATAATTTCTCTCCAAACCTGGAATAGAAAAAAACAAATTACAATGCAACGTAAATAATCATTTACATACTATGCGTCCTTTAATTTTTCAAATTATGACCTTGTCGACGGCACTGAATTTCCTGCCTTCTTCCGGCATTTGCTGCTGAATATCTGGAGAAGAGAATATGGGCTCGAGGTACATCCAAGTCAGTTGTACCCGAAGCCACTCGTCCATTATCTCTTGAAGAAGTTGCAACTTTGATTCCCAAGCTCTAAACAATTTAGACAGAAAATCATGTTTAGATAATGTAAATTACATATACATATCATAATATAACATTCCAACATATTTAGACAATTTAATATCATAATTTAACCAATATTTTTGGATGATGTAATATCGTAATATAGCATTCCAATATGTTTAGACAATGTAATACGAAGACGACAGAAGCATGTTGTGTGGGTGGTTTGCGAACTCTTGAGCCAGAGTTTCTCGGTTCGAACCCACTCTACCACAGTTTGATACCTATTTCTAATAATGAGCCTTAAGCGGCTCACAGAAACAGTATGAAATTAAAGTATTTTTTGAAACACAAAAATATCTCTCTTTTTACTAAAAATTTCAATATTTTTAGTTAATCTAATATCATAATATAACATTCCAATCATTTTAGATGATGTAATATCATAGTACAACATTCCAATATTTTTAACAAATAATAACAATTCCGTGTCCGCCTCCGTAGTGTAATGGTCAGCAAGCTCGGCTACCGTTCTGGAGGTCCCGGGTTCGATTCCCGAGGGGGGTAAAATAAATATAAGTGATTTTTTCACTGTCATATTTATTCAATATTACCCTGGACTGGTACCTGAAGCGGAGGGCTGATCACCTTTCCTTCATGTGTAAACGATCAAGATAACACTGCGTTTATATGACGCAGTGCCCTATGCACCATTGGGGTGCGGATAAGGGTTTTATTATTATAACATTAGGGCTACTTCTGTTGAAAATTTAACTCCAAGGGAAAACTTGTAAATAAATTCATTAACTATCTTTAGATTGATTATGAGCAGAGCCTACAGAAATAGTACTATTTTTTTTTAAATATTAAATAAGTAATACTTACGTAATGATTTTCTCAAATGGTTTAATGTAAGGCGAGTTCTTCATCGTTTGTGTTTTCACAATGTGATCATCAAGGAGTAACTGAATGTCATCTACACCGGATAAAATATATGTTCCAGAATCCCTTTAAACAAATAAACATTCATTAAGTCAAGTCAATAATACTTTCAAATTATATACTTTTATGTTCATTCAGATGCTGATTGCTTCTTTGACATTACAGAGGCATTCAACACACAGTGGCATAATTTTTGAAATAGTTAAATAATGCTTCACAATATTTTGTGTGTCCAAATGTTGGGTCACAAATTCTAGATTTGCCCCACTGTGGATTTGTTTATATCAAGATTTATATTGATATCAATAAAGATGGCAAAAGAATGCAAACCTAAGGTAAGTATTATTCATCAAATTGAGAAAGGCATGTTGAGAATTGTTTGGACGTGTGGAACAAATGTGTAAAGAAAGAATGGTAAAACAAATTTGGGAAGCGAATGCGGTTAGTAATAAAAGCAAGAGGAAGACCGAGGAAAATTTTATTAAATCATTAATTAAAGGCATAATACAGTACTTGAAGGTGAGTATATATGAGGAGATGCATGAATGTGGAAGAGGCGAAGATTATTTGCGCTGACAGATTGGTGTGGCATTCTATTTTCTCTGCCTACCCCTGTGGCGAAGCGGCGTGATAGTTAGTTAGTTAGTTTTATTTAAATATATATATATGAGGCTAATATTAGTACCCTGCGTATCCCGCTGAATTTTTTTTTTTTTTTAAATTAAAATTTTTTTACCTGTACGGTAAAATTTCAAATGCTAAATCGGCCCATTCATTCATCATTTTGTCCAAATTCTTTTCCAAGCTGTTTTCTTTGGTAGCTGCTTCCGAAATTGATTCAAATTTGGAGATGTAGTCGCCCAATCCATAGTCTATGATTTTCTCCAGTGTCAAATCATCATCAACGGTTATTGGGAACCCTACAATCTCCGATACTCGTTCCCAATGCCTGGCCTTCATTCCAGGGTTTCCGAGGGTATTTATGATGGGCATGTGCTCACGGAACTCTTCAATTTTTATTCTAAAAATAGTAAAGTTCATAAGTATACATAAAAATGGCAGTGGGCGTTTGTCCACTACACGGGATTTCACGGTCCGGCAGTCCGTTTTTGAAAAATGAAAGCGACTATGACAGTTTAGCGTGATCAAATTTATGCGCAACGTGTTCACGCACCGATCAAGAGCTCCGATCCAAAGAAAGATGGACAAAAGCACAAGCCAATCCAAGCCGATCGTCGTTTTCAAACGCTAACTGACGTGCCGGATGGTAAAATTCCGTGTAGTGGACAAACGCCCAGTGTGTATATCCTTTGCTAATTTACACCCTATAGTATATAAGGCACTGCATTATGTCACAATTTTACAATATTATTTTGATTGTTAGTTTCCTAAGTAAATTACTTCGGTACACAAATCGCCTTGGTTGGTTCTGATTTTAAGTGTATTATTATCTTTTTCATTATCCTTATTTAATTTTTTCTAATATAACTAGTATATAGAGAAACAGATAATCCAAAGATTGATCAGAGTGAGAAAAAAAAATAAAGAGAGGCATATAGAAAATTTAATAAAGTTAGTGTGTCATAATTACAATATCTTCATCCTTAACCTTTTCCACTCTGACCATTTTTTCTCATAAACTAATCAGCTACTCTGATCAAAAAAATGCAACGTTTTTCTACCATTAAAATAAATATTTTGGTTCCCTAATTTTGGGACACTCTGTCTGGCAATTCGTATGACCATATTAATTAAGATTAACTGTATTATCTGAAATATTTTTTGGTAGAATATACTTGGGTGATAGAGAAATCAGTGATTAAAGCTATACCTGCGCCGGGCCAGACATTGTGGCCCACGGAGCTGCCTACTAGAATCATACGGGCCAGAATGTCTGGCCCACAGAGTGGTAAGAGTTAAATATAATCTCATAACGATAGTGAAGGAGTAACCTCTTACATACAAATTTGTAGGAAAATACTAAATGTCAATAATGCATAATTTGAAATATGTGAATAACAACAAAAAAAATATACAAAAAGAAATATCGATTTGTATTATAATATTTGGTTGATTACATGGCAGAAAAGATATAAAAGTCATGTACTTTAGATGCTGTCCACAGTAAAAAAATATTTTTTTACAAAAAATACACTATTTTTCATGGTTCAAAGAATTATAACTCTAAAGGTGGGGACTGACCGGAGTTATTTCGTCGTAACGTAACACATTACGAAACGAGCATTCGTATAGTCAGAACAGCGAGCCGAGCTGCTCGCCGCTCGTTCCGAGTGCTACATCCAAAGTCGGATGCTCGCCGTGAATGTTACGTTACAACAAAATGGTCTGGTCATTCCCCACCTTAAGAATACTATCAATATACGTTAAATTAATTATATTTTAATGTCCTAAATTATGTAATTTTGTGAATTAAAATGAAAATTACCTGACATCTCTGGCTAGTTGACATGCATCTGGCACATCACCAAATGTTTTTTCTAACTTATAAATTGTTTTGAAATAGTATCCCACATCAGTTTCAATTTCTTCCGGTTCAAAACTTCCTACCTTTAAAGAAAAACAATCAATTGAGAATATGATAATATAAAAGGCGTATGAAAATTTGACACTGTTTATAGACATTGTAAATGAAAACACTTGTTTTTTACCACTTGAGTTATATTTATTTTAACAAATAGTTTCGGAAGTTAAGTTACGGTTAGGGGGGTGAGTCAGGGGGTGGAGTTAGAGAATAAAGGAAAAATGGAAAGCAATGGTGAATTAAAGTTGTTTATTCTGTTCCCCTTAGTTATATTCATATCTGAAGATGGAAGCATCTGTATCTTCGGAAACTAGTAGCTAATATAAATATAACTCATGTGGTAAAAAACAGGTGTTTTAATTTACAATTTCATAATGTCTTACCACAAAGTGAATGCCAAAACAATTGATAAAATATCTTTTCTTGAATGTTTTTCGCAGATCCTTTGTGGCACATTTTATCAACTTTATAAAATTAAACAATTTTGTTGATTAACTATGAGAATTTTAATGTTTAGTTGAAGTGTCCGCCTCCGTTGTGTAATGGTCAGCACGCTCGGCTACCGTTGTGTAGGTCCCGGGTTCGATTCGGGTAAAATAAATATAAGTGATTTTTTCAGTGTTATATTTATTCAATATTACCCTGGACTGGTACCTGAAGCGGAGGGCTGATCACCTTTCCTTCATGCGTAAACGATCAAGATAACACTGCGTTTATATGACGCAGTGCCCTATGCACCATCGGGGTGCGGATAAGGGTTTTATTATTATTATTTATTAATAATAAAAAGTGGTTAAAACAAAGTTATTTATTGATTTGGCGTTTAATTTGTGGAACTCCATTTTAATTTATGTATTAATTTTAAATCAAACACAGATTTTTTGTGTCTACTAAGGAAGTTAGTTAGTTAGTAGACTCAAAAATCTGTGTTTGATTTTAAATTAATACATAAATTAAAACAAAGTTGTTTAATTTTATAAAGTTTAATAAAATATCTGTTTAAAGAATATTATTTGATTACCCTAGAAGTCATCCATTTGTTATGCTTGGTTAAGAACTCATCAGCACTGTCGTAAAGCTTCTTGAATGGCATCAGTTTATCGCTTATCTGTTTCCGTAGCGGATATTGAGACAATTCCCAACCGAAAGAAGTTTCTTCTTCATTGAACTGATCGATTTTCGTAAGCGCTAAACTCAATCTAAACATCAAATCAAACAAAAACATTGCATAAACATGATTTCAATAAAACATGAAATAATTTTAAATGTACTTTACGTACTTATCGCTCAAGGCTGTAGATCTAGTGACATATTTCTGCAGTTGATCCAATTCACCCCAGTACTGTAGTTCTTCGACCTGTTTAGCCATCACCGCAAGCTCTGCGATGAATTTCACGATACGAACCTTCAAGGCTTCTTGATATTCTATCGTCTTAACGGCGCATATCTGTCTGCACTCTTCCAATACGCTCGGCATCCGGGCATACCTGCATTAATTTATAAATTTTTAACATACTGGGAGTGTGGCCATACATGGTTATCCAAACAAAACTTTCCTCAAAGTAGTATAGGCGTACATGAACGGCCTCGCTTATAACTAAAGCCCGGTGACATTTTAAAATAGCACTTGTATTGCCATCTGTGGTTGTATTTAAGCAATAAAAACATACTTCAGATTATTTTTCTGTTTTGACCACAAGATTTTACTTAAAATAAAGTTTGTGTGACGTCATCGTAATGACGCTGTCAAAGAAAACCGATGAAATAAAACATCAAGAATTTTTATATAAAACATGTTTACTGGTGTAGATATTTTGTTCTTTTTCTTTATGTCCACTTCCTTTGTGGAGCATATGGATTCCACAAACTGTCTCCAGGCTTTTCTGTCGGCCGTCAGCTCACTTGTATCCTCCCAAGCTAGGTTCACGTCCCGAAGTTTAGACGAGAACTGTTGACAAATTGTAAGCAGTGGTCGTCCTGGGTGGCGTGAACCTGATGCCTTGTAAAAAAGGTTAGCTTGATGGCGGCTCTCGGGAGGCATGCGAAGTACATCGCCAAGCCAACTGAATCGCCTTTTCTTGACGGCAGGATCTCAATATTTTCTTCATTTCATTTAATAAATATGTTGCTTACAGCATTGATAATTATAAAAAATATACAACATTTTGAGTGTGTCCAAATACTTGTTCACAAAATCTGGATTATTTCCAATTACAGGAGTTACTTTCATATTACTTTCTGACATCTCATCAAAGATGAAGAAGAATATGGAAGTCTGGGCATTTACAGGACTGACGACCGTCATAGGCTGGTTTAAGTGATCACTTTACACACGTGTAACATTCACCAATTCTACCCATGATTGACAACCACACTACTCAAATTCTTGGAAGTTCTATATATATATGAACCAATTTAGAAACCTTGTTCTTGAATCACTAGAACTTCACTAGAGACATCTATTGGTGAGACGTAAAGAATGAGATGTCAAAAAGTAATATGAAAAATATAAATAAAAAATAATAATAAAAATAGAAGAAAAAAATTCACTCCGCAGGTACAGTTTTGTCCGCAGAAACTCACTCCAGACAGGTATAAATATTTAAAATAAACTAAAATTCAATCTTCATAAAAATATTAAATAAATTAAAGTGACCATTGAAACGTGTTGCTGTTAGCCTTGATTTCGAGCGGAGTAAACGTCGTATAATCAGCCAAAAAAGTGATATACTCCATGACATGTCTCAGTTTCTCCTCCATCTGATCTAAAATCTTCTCTTCAACTTCCTGACAATATCTCTTAAGTTCCATCAAAGCAGCTGTGTCAGGTGGCGGAGTCAACAGTGTGTTGGAAATATTTAGATATTCATCTCCATATCTGGAAGTAACAAGCGTCATCAAGAAAAAAGCAATAATAAAAAATAAAAACATTTTTTTAGGCTACACATGATGAAATTATGTATATTAGTAAGCAGATGTGAAAAATTAGCCCTTGACTTTGGAAGACAAATAATAAATATGAAAACATTTAAGATCTTGCAAACATCTAAATCATGGGTGGCCAACCTTTTCAGCAGCCAGGCCAAATTTTAGGAATGAGATTTCATACCGGGCCGTTAAATAAAATTTATTTTATTATTCAAAGCAAATATGAAATACATTGTTGTTTAAGCAGATATAATAAAAATGAGAATGAAACATATTTATTAGATTAGAGTTGGGCAATACAAAAAATGATAATAATAAAAAAATATGATTTTGACATATGATTTTGTTTATCAGAACTCAACGTTGATAAGGATTCATCTTTTTGCTTCACGCAAACAATTTTCCAAATGCTCATCAGTAATTCTTATATTTAATAAGTCGGTTATAGCAGCTTGTATTCTTATCAATGTGTATTTAAAAGCCGATCACAAAATGTTGTGATTGTTTTAACACGAATATACCATAGAAGAAATTGTCACGATAGTGAGATACTTCCATTTATATGATATAATACAAACTATTCACGATGGAATGTTCTTTTGGTGGTTTTATTTACAGTTATAGAAAAATGTGTGATTTGCTCCGCGGGCCGCGGGTTGGCCACCCTTGAGCTAAATAAAAGAGTCTCTGCTAAATACAATCTTTCCCAATCTATGTTGAGATGTCAAGATGTACAAATAATACATTTACAAATATATTAATTTAAAAAAAAAAAGAGAAATATAAAAACTAACTAACTAACTAACCATCACGCCGCTTCCCCGCAGGGATAGGCAGAGAGAATAGAATGCTACGCCACTCTGTCTTTGCAATCATTCTTCGCCTCTTCCACGTTCATGCATCTCCTCATACATACCCGCCGATTATTACAACTCCTAACCTGACCACTTTAGTATTTGGCATACCTGATCGTGCCATGTTTTTCTCGGTCTTCCTCTGCTCCTTTTCCCAATTACATTTGCCTCATAAATTTGTTTTACCGTTCTTTCCTCACTCATTCATTCATGTCTACATGTCCAAGCCAAAGAGAAATATTTTTTGTTTTTATTATTGACACAAATATTTCAATTTCATAGTATTTCTGTGAGCCTAAGCGGCTCATTATTAGAAATAGAGTATCAAATTGTGGTAGAGTGGGTTCGAACCAAGAAACTCTCGCTTAAGAGTCCGCGACACTAACCACGGGACCACAACCCGACACTAGTATGGTGAAATATAATTCTTCTAACCCTCATCCACACCCAATGGTGCATAAGGCACTGCATCATATTGATGCAGTGTTATCTTGATCGTTACTTACATGAAGGCAAGGTGATCACTCCTGCGCTACAGGGACCAGTCCAGGGTAATATTAAATAAATATTAGAGTGTAAAATCACAAATACTTATTTTCACCCCCCCCCTGGGAATCGAGCCCGGAACCTCCAGCATGGTAGCTAAACACGCTAACCATTACACTACGGAGGTATAGTGAGCAGTGGCAGACCTAAGATTTATTCACAGAATCCTAACAAATAAAATAGACCACCCAAAACTCCCTTCTTCTGTAAATCTTAATATTCCACCGACACAGACTAGACATATCAAATAATTTTATTTTACAAAGGACAGCAAAATGATGTCGACTTACTCCTTAATCATTGCTTGGTAGTCTGCTGTCATTCTTCCTAGAAGTTGATTAGCGAATGCAGTTGCAGCATTTTTCAGGGTATTCATCAGCTCCGTCCTTTGAATTTTGTACACGCCCATGACAACTACTTGTTGGATTCTCATCGGTATTTCTGCAGCTAACTCAACATATCTTACAGATATTTCGCAATACTCTTCAAACGACTTTGGTGGATCTTCCGTCTCGATGAATTCATTGATTAAGTTTTGTGTCTAGAAAGAAATTTACTATCAGCCAAGCTAATAGAACACACTTCAAATAAGACATGATGAGGCAGTTAGGTCAAAATTCCGGTATTTGTTCATGCATTGGATTATACATCGAATGAATGACAGTGATTTTTTCTTATCGATTGTTATTTGGTGATGTGATGAGATGACCTTGATGGGGTTGATGAGCCGCAATATGAATTAAACGTTATGAAATATTTCTCTCAGGACTGCGCCAATTACTTTTCAATCTTAAAACACCGTTTGCGGGAAACGTTTAAAAGCGTATTTTGCATACTGTTAGCAGAGAGCAGGAGACGCTTATAAGCATTTTATTTGCTTAGTTTTGAAAGAGCGGGATAGACGCCAAAAAACATTAAACAGTTCGGAATTGGGTTTGTGGTTACTTGTGATTATACTGAGTATACTGAGGGTCGGGTGGCAGGCTGTCTGAGTATAATTAAGGTCAAATTTGATGAAAAAACCACCCAATAGCAATGCGTTTAGAGCATGTTAAATATAAATCTTTGCTTTTATTGGTTGAACATGAAATTAATGTAACAAAAAATGTAAGATTCACATACTTCTCCGTTGATCAAACAAACATATTCATCGAAATCCTGCACTCTTAATTCCGGCCCAATGCGCTGATCTTCTAATAGCAAATCAATATTTCTTTTACATTCCTCAATGTAGACCATATCAATTACAGGCTAAAACAAATAATTTCATTATTTTGAAAGATACTTCACATAGGAACAAGGTCAATCAAATTCATTAAATAATCTTACATACTTTGAGGCAAACTATATCTCCAGTATAATCTTGGTAAAGTGTTGTTTCTAGTCGCGGTATAGCTAAACAAGACTCAATTAGAGATCGATATGTAAATAAAAGTAGTTCTTTTATTCTATTAAACGGTGGATCAAACGCAATCACCCCATCCCTAAACACGAGACTTATAAAAAATCCCTGATTTGTTCCCTGAAAACAAATAAAATCAATTAATTGATTCACAAAAATACAAAATGATTAGTGGATAACTACTACTACTACTACTACCATCACGCCGTTTCCCCGCAGGGGTAGGCAGAGAGGATGGAACGCCACACTCTTCTGTCCTGACATACACTCCTAGCCTCCTTCACATCCATACATCTAGTCATACATGCCCTCCGATTACGCAGACTTTTGACACCGCCAGATTTTAGGTTCTGATTAATCTGATCGTGCCAAGTCTTTTTCGGTCGTCCACGATCTGTTTTCCCTCTCACATTCGCCACATATATTTTCTTAGTCATTCTCTCGCTATCCATTCGCTCCACACCACCATATGTCCATACCACCGCAAAGAGCTCTTTCTAATCTTTTCAATTATTCCTCGTTCAGCCTTACATTCCTTTCTTATATCGTCGTTTTTAATTCTGTCATACAATGATTTTCCACACATTCGTCTGAGGGAACGCATTTCAACAGCATTCACTCTGCTTTCATCCTTCCTTTGCCAGTTCCATGTTTCGCTTCCATACATTAGTGTCGGTACTAGCACGCCGTTGTGAACCGCTAGCTTGGCTTCCATGGACATATTCTTATTCCCAATCACTCTGTTAAAAGCACCATTTATTCTTTTCCCTGCATTCACTCTTCTCTCAATATCCTTATCCACTTTTCCATCCCTTGTGAACATGCTTCCTAGATATAAAAATTCTTGCACCTGTTCTAGGGATTCATTGTGCACGATAATCTTGCATTCTGTCAAATCTTTCTCTCTTTCAAACACCATGACCTTTGACTTACCTTCATTCATTGCCAGATCATTTTCCATACATACATCGTACATTCTGATAGTGGATAAGCAAATTATAAATGTTACCCCGACATCCAATATATAGTTAGTGTATTCCTGAATGGATTTAAGGCATAATGTTTGAAGATTGTAAGTCATTATACAAGATAAACAGTCATAAAATCGTTTCATCTTTTTAGTTTGATTGACGCTGGGAATCAATTTCTTTTTATTTCCCTAAAACAAACAAAATAAACATTGAATCAGAAGGTAATTAAATAAAATTATTAAAATGAAATTTATTTAAATATGTGACCTGAACATACTTGAATAAAAACATTCTGTATACTTGGTATCCATTTCGTATTTAGAACAGTAACAGCAGCTTCTATATGTCGTTTGCATATAAATTGAAAATCTGTAACGCCGTAAGCTTCTCTTACGTTTATAATGTCTTTCATACTAACTAGTCTAAGTTCACTGCAATGAAATACATTTGAAGATGAATAATAATGTAGATAATTAGTTTTATTAAATATAGGAGAGCCTCACATTAAGAACACACCAGGTGATGAATAATTCAGGCTACAAAAATGCCACAATTATCAAACAGAATCTCAGGTTATTTGTAATCCCGGGAGTTCATAATTGGAGGGAAAAAATCAACAACAGAAAGAAGTAACAACCATTTCAATATTTTATAGTGCAAGAGATCTCTTATTCCATTCCTACTGCAATCAATACAAATAATAAATATTTTTACATCCTAATATTGTATAGTCCACTTCCAAGGTGTATTGGTCAGCGCGTTTGAAGCACACCTTGCTCTTTATGTAATCAAACCTGAGACTTCATGTATGGAAGTCAATAACCATGTTTAATACTAGACTACGCCAATAGGATGACCAAGATAATGATACATTATTCTAATGAAGTACTCTATGCATCATTGGTTACAAAGAAAGAAAACTGCCATACATAGAAATAGATAGAAGTGAACTATGATGGACATTTTTGATGAGAAAAAAATATGACTGACTTGATAATCAAGAACAATATAACCCAATATACCGGCATCTCAAATTGCGGGGCAAAATTAAACTTTTTGATTTACTATTTTAAACACATGTGTATTTAGTTAAGAACTCTTATTCTTTTATTGCGATAACAGATCTTTCTTATTTTTCTCACACATAAGCACTCAAGTTATCACCAGTGAGTATTTTATTTATTTATGACAGTCGCCGCAATTACCACAGTCCTTTTGTCAAGCCGAATGCCATGATTCTCACACACTATTGTTGCCTCATATACGTTAGTGTACACCGCATGGCTATTAGGTCAAGTTAACTAAAAATATGATTTATACATACTTGAATTGATCCCACCATATATCGAGTACTTGAGCAATGCATGGATTAACACTGTGTAAATTTCTCTCAAGAAATTTTTTAGAAATTTGAATTCTTTGCCGAATAAATGGATCCCAGTTTTTTAATTCCATTCTATCAGGAGTAAGAGATTCCTGAATTGATTCTATCTGAAATTAAATATACTTAAATCTTTTGAGGATTGTTGATTTTTTTATACCAGGTTTTACAGGTAAGGCTGGTAACTGGCAAATACCAATGAAAATATATTGATTGTTAAAATTTTCCATACCAGTTTTTAAAAACAATTATAGGATTAACGTTAAAAACACTACCGATTGATATGCATATAAATGAAGGAAAAATATAGTTATTATTAAATGTTGCTAGCTTACCATATTAGGATCGCGTAATACGAAATCCACAATGGCTTTTTTCATACTCATCATAAAATCTTCTTTCATATCTTCTGTCTCCCGATTCAAAATGTCAATCCATCTTCTTAACTTTGCAGATATTAGATTATGAACTCTAAAACATACAAAGTTTGTTCATTTCCGAGCCTTCTTATTTCAGTAAATATCTGAAAATGTATGAATAGTAACAGAAAAATATATCAAGTTGGTTGATACCTTGTAATAATTTTACCATCCAAAGGGGCGACATGTACAGTTTCGATTCCGTATTTGAGGTAAAAGTAATACCGGAGAACCTTCTTCTCATGAGCTGATGGTATTTCATTACTTCCTTCGGGAGGCTCGTCTTGAATAATAAGCTTTAAAAGTTTTTCCCTAAACTCTTCTCTAGCCCTTCGCATTTTGGTAAAAGACTGCATGACTAAAAAAAAGAAAAGGAAAAAGGAATCCTATTTGCTGAAAACAATTTGAGTGGATGTGGGTGAAAGTACCATTACATAATAAAACCATAGTTTTATGTCAATGATATCAAAATTCAGAAAAGCGTGACAGTCCTCAGTCGCTATTGATAAAATCAGAAATTAAAAATATACCATTTTGTATTGATCTTGCATTTGTTGTTCAGACCACTATACTGAGCACTAAAATAACAATAGTTTATAATATATGTTTTTACTCACCCTTTGCATTTCGCTTTTTACATTCTTTTGCCTTTACTTTTTTTGGTGGTATAGATAAACAAAGTAATTCTTTGGGCAAAGAAAATAATGGTTCTGCCCTAGGTTTATTAAAATCTTTGGGCAATTCCAATCTTGGTAATTTAGGAACTTGCTCTCCATCGCTAGATTTAGATCCTCTCTTCTTCAGGGGGATTCTATTAAATTTCCCCGTATGGTACATGATATAAACTGAAAGTAATTTTTTAACGGATTTTTAAACGCACAAAATCACGTACTGCTATTCTCAGTAAAACCTACAAAAATGTAAATACTGAGTTTATTATTTCCTAAAAACCATGGTAAACGGCAAGCAGAGTATTTATTGGCAATCTATACCATGATGATTTATGTATTGCAATTTACATATTGCACCAGCACAACAAACTTTTTTTGAATATTGGAGACAAGGACAATATATATTTTTTACGTTGATACAGCTGTCCATATTATGGGATTTACCGAAAAACAATAAAACACCAAGGGGGATTAAGTAGGTACTAATATATTTTTTTTAGTATGGCAACTGTTAGGAAATGGAAAATGACAGAAATTGCGTGAGACGAGACTGGCGAAAATATTAATTGTTGAAAAGCCGAGAAGTTTGTATTCTCTTGCTGCGTTTTGTTGAATTTTCTTTTAAAACAATAATAAAAAATCCTCTTCACACTACTCACGGTAAGGATTACTTTATTATTACTTGAAATATGTAGCTGTATATAGAAAAGAATATTATTTTAATTCATAAATTCACCTGTTTTATGTCGGGATGAATTTAATTATTTCCTTAAAGAAATCATCATCTTGATACGGAGCACTCAACTTGTTATCTTGTTTCTAAAACAAACTGGCGTCGATTGAAAAAAATACTCCTATTAATTCAAAAAGCCATGGAAACGGTGTCATTGAAGTGTTAAGTGTTGAAGTCAACCACTTAACCTAACATTCTAATATCTGATAATCTTTTTTAATCAATAATTTTCATGTTTCAGACAATGTTTACTAATTTCATACGGCGTATTAGTACCAGCAAAATGTTCTGGGCGGCGGAATCATCATTACTTGCCAAATTACGAAAGAAAACCGGCTACACATTTTCCAACTGCAAGAAGGCATTAGAAATGCACAACAATGATTTGAATAAGGTAAAATCTTTATAATATATATTTGATTTTATATATCATTCATAGCGAGGGCGTTTTACGCAAACATACTAATTTTCAGACTGGACTTTGAGATATTATAACCAAACATTTAATATGTGAACTTAAATTCAGTAAGAACTTTATTATAATTCTTGCCTCTGGCCCCTATCCGCAGCCAGTGGTGCAAAGAGCACTACGTCACTTGATCCAATGTTTAGCCGATTGATAATTGCATATAGGCAAAGTAATCGTCTCAAAAATCACCTCAGTTTAGTAATTATGCATTGTCATCAGAGACCTTTATGAAGAGGTCATATTATTAGCCAGTGCGCTAGAACCGTTGCCTATAATTTTCAGAGTTCGCCGAACCGGTCATAAACCCTTTGTTGTCACACAATATTCTGATTGAGATCATGTCGCTCACTCCTTTCAACAACGTCTGATATAAAAAAAAAACTTGTATTTTCAGGAGATCATTTTTTATGTTAAAAAATATAATCAAATGTATTATAAATAAATATCAATCCACTTTTTGAACTTTTTACTGTGCAACTGATCTTTTTAGGTAAAACCTGAATGTTTTATCTCCATTTGAAAAATATTTTGTATTAAAAAAATAATTAAATAATACCTTTTCTTCAAAATGCAAAAACAGCACTTTTTGCCCTGTAGCGGGTAAATATTAAGTTAAAAATATGCATCTTTTGCTGGGATATAGTACATTTTCTCGGCATTCCGAAAACACGCACAACTGAAAATTGATGATGTTTGATATAATATGATGTTGTTAAAAGGAGTGAGCGATGTATCGGAGCACGCTCGGTTTACTTGGTCCGCCACATTGTAAAATATTAGAACCTTACTAAGAGAAAAAGTTATTGCATTATGTTTTAGTTATTTTCTTTTATGTACTTTGTTTATTTATTTTTTTTAGTTATTTCATGTAGGATGTAGATACCTACTTTGTTACAGAGCTTGTATATATATTATGATTTATGTTCTACAAGATTGTTATATTACTTTTAATTGACTTTTAAATCTGTTCCTGTTATTATAATTGGAGCACTCTCAGTTGTTATGTGAATGTTCTGTTTATGTGCAGAATAAAAAAAATAAAAAATAAATGAATAAATGTAAAAAGTATTTTTTATAGGGGGGGGTGGGTAGGGGTAGTACCTAAAGGGGGAACCGGTTCTTGAAAATTTTGAATCCCATCACTGCATATTGTGGTTTTAGGCAGAAGAATGGCTTCACAAAAAATAGACCTAAAATCACCTCAGTTTAGTAACTATGCATTGTTATCATAGACCAGTGGTCCATAACCTGGGTTCAATCGAACCCCAGGTGTTCGGTGAGTCAGTCCTCCGAGTTTGGCGGAGGTCAAAATACACACCCGACTTACTGTACGATATTATGAAAAATGATATGACGTACGATATATTTATTTATCCAATAGATCTAGTATATTATTTTAAAGGAATATATCAATCTAGCAGTAAAAATAATACGAGAGCTCAAACGCTAAAAAAATGTACATAATCCGCATCGTACATTTTTTTACTGCGATGGGACTTCAAATAAGTCATAACAAATGTACTAAATCTATTCGGCTATCCAAACTTAAAACACAGTAAGGGACATTTTTTTTTGAAAAATGTTTTTTTAGTAGATTTTTTGGGCTAAGTAGATTCTACTTAGTCCAAAAATGCATAAAAACGTTTTTCAAAAAAAATGTCCCTTACTGTGTTTTGAGATTGGACAGCCGTATTGTCATAACGTGCATTCATTGCGAAATGTGCGTTATTTTGCTTTTGTTTTTATGTGAAAATTATGTTACAATGGCTTTGTTCTTTGTTTTTAATAGTTTTGTTCATTATGTGCATTATGGGTATAAATATATACCTACGTTTTGAATTTGAGAAAAATATATATATTTTTTCCAATTAAGGGTTCGGTGAACGCGCATATGAAACTCTTGGGGTTCGGTACCTCCGACATGGTTAAGAACCACTGTCAGAACCTTTATGAAGAGGTCTGCTTTTGGTTTTAGGCAGAAGAATGGCTTAACAAGCAGGCCCAGGAGTTGGGATGGGCCAAGGCCACCAAGCTGGCAGGCAGGAACACCGGCCAGGGGCTGGTGGCCGTGAGGCACGACGGGACACACGCCGCTCTCGTGGAGCTCAATTGCGAAACTGACTTTGTGGCTCGGAATGAAAAGTTCCAATCCATGCTCGAAGAAGCTACCAACGCTTGCTTCAAGTACGCCCACACCACAGTGCAGGCCAAGGGCTTGTTGACCAAGGTATGTTCATCGCTAATTTTAACAAAACATTTAACATTTCTCCTGACTTGACCGGTTTCAAGTATTTGACATACCTGATCATGCCAAGTTTTTCTCGGTTTTCAACTACATTTGCTTCATAAATTTGTTTTACCGTTCTTTCACATGTCCAAACTATCTCAACACACCTCTCTTAATTTTATCGATAGTGCTTATTTCAGATTTGCATTCTTTCCGTATTTCACCATTCAAACATCTATCGTACATCATTTTGCCGCAAATTTGTCTGAGGGATAATATTCTAAGTAATCGGCGGGTATGTATGAGGATATGCATGAATGTGGAAGAGGCGAAGAATGCTTGCAAAGACATTCTTGGTAAGGAATTCTATTCTCTCTGTTAATCCCTGCGGAAAAGCGGCGATGTGGTTAGTTAGTTTTTTAACACTAAAACATTGTGGTCCTTCAAATTATTCTATTTACTTATTGAAATTTTATGTGAAAGTCTTAAAACTAATACATATTGTAAAGCTAAAAACTATTGCTTCAAACCATTCATAAGACTGTTTATAGTCATTATTCGAAAGGTGCACTTAACTTCTTTTTTTTACAGATTTGTCTTGATTCTGAACAATTGGGAGCACTCAAGTCCGCTCAAGGAAAAACATTGGCCGAACAGCTGGTGTTGATGATTGGCTCAGTTGGTGAAAATGCCGCTCTCCGAAGAGCCGAATGTTGGAAGGCTTCCCCGGGACTGTATCTCTCCGCCTTTACCCATCCGCCCGCTGCTCAAGGTTCAGATTTCTCTTCGGGCAAATACGGAGGCATCTTAGCTTACGAAAGTGAAAGCAACGATGAGAATATTGCCAAAATAGGAAAGCAGCTCTGCCAGCATGTTGTCGGAATGAATCCCAAAAAAATTGGTCATGAAGAAACAGACAAACCGAGTGAAATTTCTGACGATGAATCGTGCTTAATCTACCAGGAGTACTTGTCTGATCCGGATGTTACTGTCAACGAAGTATTGAAAGAAAATAATATTAAAATTCTAGACTTTGTAAGATTTGAATGCGGTGAAGTTTTAGATGTTCTGCATGAATCAGTCCAGCAACCACTCGAAACTGTACAAACATGCCAATAGTACTTTATTGGTATTATTTATTGAAGTATACAGTCGTTCTTCAGAATTCGCAGATATGTTAGAAAATAAAAATCGAGACTCTTCTCTTTCTGTTCTTACTTTTCATGACTGAGGATGCGCTCTCCTTGGCTGTTGCAGACATTGAAGATAGCCTCTCTTGTAACCTAGTTGTTACGTAATTCGGTTTTTGTATTCAATCACTTAAAGCTAATGACGCCAATCAGTACACAGATTTGGCTGCATGTTGTGTATTTTAGCTAAATTGAAGAGAAATATGAACCGAGAAAAAGTAACAAATACTATCTCAATAGAGAAATGTTCCAGCAACATGATGCAACATCATGCAGTCACAAATGAGGGCCCTGTGGGACTTTTGATGGCATTGCTCCCCCTAGTTAGGCCTCTTTCTCGCGATTGTATCTGCTCCGCCGCATTGGTCTCTACAACTCTTTCTATGTTGTCAACGGTATCTCGTACAAATGATAACCGTGTTGAAAAGTATTTTTTCAACAGAGTTAGGATATGCGTTCTTTTATATGTGATTTTTTAATGATTGAGTCATTGGTACATGAGGCGGTTTAGAGTATTAGGTGCTAACACCAAATAAAGAACAATCTGCAGACATCGAGAGATGATTGTATTTTTAAAAATGTAGATATATACTTTAGCAAAATAGCTAAATCAGTTGTTATGTTTTGTGTGCAAAAATTTATAATTAAAATACACAATATCCATAAAACAAAGGTATATTTTAATTGCCATTGTCTGGACTGTCACCTCTACAAGGACTTATGTAAGTAATACCAAGGGCAAGCTAGACCCTTAATTTGACCCAACATAGAACCTTAAGACCAGAACTTGGCCTCAACTTATTAAATAGTGGGAATTCGTCCTAAATTTGTTATCATTGTTTGAAATCTTTTTCTTTTCTTTTAACCGTTATCCACATCCAATGGTGCATAGGGCACTGCATCGTAGCGACACAGTGTTATCTTGATCGTTAATGGCATGAAGGAAAGGTAATCAGCCCTCCGCTACAGGTACCAGTCCAGGGTTATATTGAATAAATTTGAGAGTGAAAATCACCCATATTTATTTTGACCCACCTGGGAATTAAACCTGGGACCTCCAGTACGGTAGCCAAGCGTGCTGACCACTACACTACGGAGGTGGACAGAAATCTTAATAGTTATTGCTAAATATTCGTGTATCATTCAAAAATTTACCAAGGATCCTTGATTAAATTTAGATGTGAAGCTGTGCGCCCGCAAATGCCTCTATTTTTGGTGCCCATGGTCTCCAACTGCATTGTCTGACTTAAAATATTACCAGGACTGACACAATCTGTTAGGTATTGCTACTTTCCCTCTGTGCCTGCAAACGCTTTTAGAGCACTTTTTTTTATTGCTTCATATTGCCTCTCAATCTTCCAATAAAATTGCTTAATGGTATGTTTGGATTTCTTGGTAAAAATTGGTCTAAATGATGTGCATTTTTTCAACATATATCTTTAATATATTTAAAAAAAGGATGATTGAAAATACTTTACAGGTACATTATTTTAAAAAGGCGATTAAATAAGTAAAAAATAATAATTTGTATGCTGAAACACTAGATTTAACCACTGAGGTTGATATTTATGAGTGTAAGAAAAGATGCAGAATTTTTATATACAAAGGTAATAGGGAATTCTGGGCATTCCTACAATCCTGTAAATGCCTCATCTAATACATCTTGATTTAAAAAGTCTTTCATCTAAAATGGTATTTGAAATTTGTCAAAATTAAGAGAACAAATCTTGCAGTTTCCACAGGTATTGCAATCATGTCCATAAAGAGGAAACATTTTACTTTTATTTTTCCATAGAAACATTCTGCAGTCTTTTTTCCAAATTGTGGCTATCTCCTCCGGCTTATATTCGGAACCTTGGCGGTTGAGAATGCTTGAAGGCATGATGCGCAGAGCTAGTGTGTTTATTTCTCGTGTCCGAATCGGTCGAAGTGCCGTAGATTTTGATATGCACCCACAGGGACATGATTTGGCTCCATCCACATCCATTACGATAAAAGTAACTCAAACTTTTCTTAGCAAATTTTCGTTGCTAATTTATTCATCAATAAAAAATAAAATACATGAATTAAAAATATCCGGCCGTCAACTGAAATGCGAAAACGTATTCATTTTTTTTCAATTTAGAATTCCCTTTTTACATAGACAACTTAATAGTTTAAATGTTGACTATAGACAATATAAATGTATAATACAAAGCCTCCTTGATTATATAGGCTATGCCTTCTAGATAATGTAAGCAGTTCCTACCTAAGAAAGAAGAATATAAAAAAGTGATTATGTGTAGGTACCTACTTAGGTAGATAGGTATCTAAAAATGCAAGTGTTATCACGAATGTACACAACGGACCACCATCACGTATGCACACAATACCCTATACTTTTAAAAATGGGATATTGCTGCCACCGGAAATTATGGATGAACCGGGTGGTCTTCCATTTATTTGTTTTCAAATCATTCGCGCTCGTGTGTACATCAGCTATTAGATTTGAAAAATAATCCTGAAATCGGAAATATAAATACATTTAAATATTGCAATATGTCCAATAAAGCCGGCTTATTACGACTCAACGAGATATATTTTTAATTACTAAGTTTGAGATTGAAAAGACGATTCCGACCTGACAATTTATTTTCATTTAACTAAAATTGCATTGTTTTATTTCTATGTCAATCTGATTTTGGTTTTACGGGATTTTTGATTACTTTAGAACGACGATTATTGTTATTTTAATTTTTAAACTAGCATGGCTGTTACTAAACAATGAAATCAATCTCTCTACTGCAAAACGTCACGATCCGTGATTCCGGTTATACGTATATAATAAAAATAGGGTAGGAGACCCATTGTTGGAAACGTTATATTATCATATTATTTAAGGAATAAAATATTTCGAATAAAATAATAGCATAATAAAGTTGAAAACATACTTTAAAACTTAAAATGATAGTTATACTATATTACTATCAAAAACTCAATCGAAATGGCATGAAGGGAGCGTTACACTTTTTTTTTATTTATTTTTTTTTTTTTATAAAATACATATTTAAATAACAAAATAGTTGGTAAATCTACTAAAATTTTAAAATATAACGTTTCTATATCTCTAATAAAGTAGACAATCGTGTTTAGAGGAGAAAGTTCGTTTTACAATTATTATTTTTTTTATAAACAAAATAAATTAAAACAAGGTAAATTAAAAATAAATAAATAAATATTTCTCGTTTACACATTTATGAGAAGTAGAATATGTTTGATAGGGTGGACATAACTCCTATATGGGAAAGGAAATGGAGGAAAATTTTAGTGTTTTATTTTCTTATTTAAATCATCATGTTTTCCAACAAAGATAATGCCAAATAAGTACATAATATAAATATTTGTTTGATTCTAAAAACATGTTTTTAACTTATTGATATTTACAGCATATTTGGAAATTTACTATTTCAGAAATAATTTTATATTATTAAAATATAAATCAAAAAACATATATTTTTTTTACAAATAAACCATTCATAAGTTTATGTGTAGTGTGTATATAGTAGTCATACAGGAGAAAGTGACCAAGTGCATTGTTTTACAAAATCGTGATCATTGACTATTTGATATCTTACTAGCTTAATATTGCCCTGAAAAAATCCCAAAGGATTTTAAACTTGGAAGTATAATATATTGATTCGTTAAAAAATGACTAACTGCATTGGTGTTTATTTTCTTGCCAAGCAAAAGTGAGTTAAATGGCCCTCCTGAGCACTTAACGTTTTGGTAGTTGGTCACTTTCTCCTGTACGACCACGATATGTATATTGCGTAGCAATACCCATAATTCACAAACGACTGTCTAAAAATGGTGCTAATACCTAACTTTGGTACCCACTAACCAGTACCTAACAGTTAACTATGTATCCAACTTTAAATATCCTTTAAATCTAAGGTCCTCAAACCTTTAAGTAACACGCTATAAAAATATTTAAATAACTACGTTTGAACGCCAGTGTCGTAATTACGTTTTAACGCCAGTATCATCCACCTCTGTGTAGGTACTGATTACCACTAATGAGGCACCATTTCTTGAGAAGGAGGAAAGGTGTTGAAATATTTTTTAAAGAATTTGAAGATATTTTAAATGTCTTTAAAAAAATGATAAAATATGATTCTTCACTCAAATATTTGTTAAATATTCCCACAACACGTTGGATTCGTGATACATATCTATCAAAATAAAATTCCTTTGGTGCAATACACCATTGAGTTCGGATACGAGTACGCTCAAAAGACATATCGCTCACTCCTTTCAACAACGTCATATATAAAAAATCGTCAACTTTCAGTTGTGCATGTTTTCGGAATGCCCAGAAAATGTACTATATCCCACCAAGAGCGGCATATTTTTAACTTAATATTTACCCGCTACAGGGCTGAAAGTGTTGTTTTTGCATTTTGAGGAAAAGGTATTGTTTAATTATTTTTTTAAATATACCTACTAAATATTTTTCAAATGGAGAAAAAACGTTCAGGTTTTACCTGAATGTTTTTTAAGATCTGTTACATAATAAAAAGTTCAATAAGTGTCTTTATATTTATTTTATTACATTCTATTATATTTTTTAACTTTAAAAACGATCTCCTGAAAAGTCTTGACAAAAGTTGTTCTTGAAAGGAGTGAGCGATATGTAAGAAAACAGTAAAAAAAAACGTTAATTTTTATTATTATTTACATTATTTTTTTCTTATTACCTTGGACTTTGGACTGGTTGGTACCTGAACCGTAGAGTTGATCACCTTTCCTTCGTGTATTTAACGATCAAGACAGCACTATTTCTATACGAAGCAGTGCCTTATGCACCATTGGATGGGGATGCAGATAAGAAAACGAATATGGGACGCAGTAAAATTATTTATTGAGGGATTTGCATTGGATGTGTGGGATTAACAACCAAATAAATTGTTTAAGGCGCAAACAAATTAAATTGAAATTTACCTCTTTTTCTCCAATGAGATTCGGATAAGGGTTAGAAAAAATCTTCTTCTGCTCGGTGTAGGCCTTGTGGCCTGTTTTTAAGAGGAATCAGCCTCTTTCGATGTCGATCCATCTCTTTGGTGGTCTGCTCGGAAATCTTCTACTTTGGGGTTGGCCGCACAGTGCAACGTGGGGGAGTCTGGATGCTCCATTCTCCTCACATGCGCATACCATTGTCTCCTTCGTTGCCTTCCCCACTTAACGACATCTTCGATCTCGCATATTAAGAAAAAATAAATTAAAAAAGTCAATAGTGCGGTCAAAAAGCACTTTAAAAAGTATGGCAAAAACGTTTGAGTAAGTTGTAGTAATCAACTAGTTAATTTACAGCATAATAATGAAAGGTAATTAAAAGTGGCATGTATCACTCAATTTTGGGTAATTTGCCAGTAAAAAATTTAAAAATTACAGCTCGTATAAAAATGCTTGTAATTTTTGTTTAAAAATTGAATTTCGCTGTTATCCGGTATGTCGTTGTGTACATTGGGATTGCGTTGCTACAGTCCAAATTAGTAATATGTCCATAGCTGTTGAGTAAAGTGTGCGTGCAGTGTGCTGTGTGGCGATCAGCCGGGATAATGAAGTCGTTTTCTCGAATCGGCATTTCCCCCGACATGCAAATCACCCGTTATGCATAACAGCAAGAGAACCGTGAGTGTACTTTCTACGATCTCAATGTGATTAAGTATTCATCGCAGAAAACATTATTAAATGCTTAAATTTCTCTTTGCGCATCAGCTGCCCGTACATATTTTATACGTTTGCGTATTCGGAAACGTATCGTGCGTAGTTTTTCCACATTGTTTATTTCCTAAATGGTACTTTTTACGATTCTAGCAATTACGCGCTCGCTTTGTTACTCAGATTCCACTCATTTGTAGTTTTCTCCTGTATCCATTTAAATAAACATACATTCACACACACCCACCCTCCGTTCTCTTTTTTCTCTATTAATATACAACAGTGTTCATAACATATCGCTCACTCCTTTCAAGAACGTCATAAATAAAAAAAACTTGATTTTTCAGGGGAACTTTTTAAAGTTTAAAAATATAACACAATGTATTAAAAATAAATACTAAGCCACTTATAGAACTTTTTATTATGCAACAAATCTTTTAAGGTAAAACCTGAAGGTTTTTTCTCAATTTCAAAAATATTAAGTATATTAAAAAAAAATTAAACAATACCATTTCATCAAACAACACTTTCTGCCCTGTAGCGGGTAAATATTAAGTTAAAAATATGCCTCTTTTGCTGGGATATAGTACATTTTCTGGGCATTCCGAAAACATGCACAACTGAAAATTGACGAATTTTGATTTATGACGTTCTTGAAAGGAGTGAGCGAAATATTTGTTTTTATTTAATTGGATTTTAGTATTGACACTTTTAGATTTTAGTATTGATGTATTACGAGTGGGGGTATACAACTCCGAGTACCCTAACCAATCCATATTCTTCTTTTCCTATCGTTCGTCTTCATTTCTTATAAAGCAATAATGCCCTTAATTAATCTTTAGAAAAAAAAACTAAAAACACATTTGTTTGCGAAATCGTTTCCACCATTTTCTTTTACCTAATGCATTCACAGTGAAGCGCTTTTGAGGTAGTATTTTACGAAAATGGCGCTACGTTAATTTTCCAAACTTATTATTATTATTTTAAACACTGCGTATGCATCTTATCAAACATATTCCATAGAGTGCCATATGCGTCATTTGGCTACAGAAATTGGATAGAAAAGGCTTTATTTATTTATTTTTTTGTTTGAATTACCAACGTCCAAGTGACTCTGAAATCTAGCTAGACCTTATGCAACACCGTTTATCATGTCCCTACTCAGGCTTCAACTTTATAAGTTTCATAGCCTATGCCTACTTGTGAGTAGATTTACTCTTTATGTTTAAAGTTACTATAATTTCATGTAATTCATGAGTGAAAATTCTAGGCAAAAACACTCGCATTTATTTATTTGAATAGGTACAGTAGTTTCATATATTGACCGACATTTTACGATTTCACAATGGAATTTCATTAGGAAATGGTTATAATTTATGGAAAATGAATGTAATTATAATAATTAAGATGCCTGTAAAATAGGTGCGTAACTTGTAAGTACTAATTCTACAAGATACCTATTTACCTACACATGGTTATATCGTGATATCAGTCAATAAAATGGTGTTAACTTAGAATCTTAGAATTTTCTGTGCAATTCTTCTCCATTAATCGTGTTCGTCTATGTTTAATGCGAAGCAGAGATAATATTTTCAATTAGATTTATAAGTCCACTACGCTGGTTACTCTTAAATTGATTCAGAATCTTTTTGTTAGAGTTGTGCTAGAAAATTATCGGTGTCTCTATGATATAGTAAAAAGCAGGAAAACACCTCACGACTAAACATTCCAAAATGCTAGGCATTCATAAATTAAAAGTTTTAACGTTTCTGTGTATTAATGCGATACGCATGAAAGCAAAACCAATTATTAATGAAAACAGATACATATTTCAAATTTATTTATTTATCATTCACTAGCTGTACCACGCCACACATTGCTGTGACTCAGTCTGGTTAAAAAGAAAATAATAAGAATAAAAAAGCACATAAAAACATATTAAAATTTCAAAGCGATATCTGGAGGCTTAAAATTTTGAACCAGTTACATTTTTATTTTTATTTTTCTTTAAACCCTCATCCGCACCCGATGGTGCATAGGGCACTGCATCATATAAACGCAATGTAATCTTGATCATTAACAACACATGAAGGAAAGGTGATCAGCCCTCCGCTTCAGGTACCAGTCCAGTGTAGCGTTGAATAAATATTAGAGTGAAAAAATCACTTATATTTATTTGACCCCCCCCTGGGAACGAATCCGGGACCTCCAGAACGGTAGCCAAGCGTGCTGACTATCACACCACGGAGACGGACAAAAATTTATGTATAGTATAAAGATTTCTAAAACTTCTTTGGATTAGAGAAACGTATCAGTCTTAATACTCTGCCAGAGTTTAAATAACTCACCGTGGTATGACGAGATAAAAAATATGCTTTTAATAAATTAATATTATCACTAAATAATAAATTTCCAATTCGGTAATTTCTTATTGTGGTGAAACTTTCCGAAGCTGTTGTTTATGGACAGTGAGCGTGTAAATAATAACAGGGGTAGGCAGAGAGAATAGAACGCTACCAACTCTCTCTTTGCAAACATTTTAAGCTTTTTTCCACATTCTAGCATCTCTTCATACATACCTGCCGATTATTTCAAATCCTGATGTCCTCCAACTCCTGTTCACTTTAATGTATTTAAAGTGATCACACCAAGCTTTCATCGGTCTTCCTCTTACATTCATACATTCGCCTCATAAAATTATTAACCCTTTCTGGTCCATAAAAAAAAAATTAAAAATTCTACCAGGTCCACAATAAATTTACAGCATTACAGGGTCAAACAATACATCCAAGTTTTTTTTAAATAAAACTACACTTGTGTTAAAAATTTATTTTTATTTTGAATGTTTACAATCTTGTCTCTTATTATTACATTTTACACTAAATACGAGTGAGAAAAAAATATGTTTGCTTGTATTTTAACACTAAACTGATGAAGAAAAAAATGTCGAATGACATTCGACATAGGACTCACCGGAATAAAGTCGATGTCGAATGACATTCCACATAGGACCGGAAAGGGTTAACCGTGCATTTCCCCACTCTTTCGTTCTTTATGTCCAAACCATCTAAATACACCTTTTCTTAATTTTATCGATAGTGCTTGTTTCAGTCTTGCTTGTTTCCGTATTTCACCGTTCAAACGTCTGTAATACATACATCGTGTTACCGTATCGTATCGTTAGTTGTCTGAGTTAGTTATTGCATTTTAAGTGCATTTAGCATTTGTTATATATAGTCTACTTTCATCCTTTGCTATTCCAAATTCACGCTTCATATGAGAATTTGAGAACCTGCCTTAAACAATGTGAACTTATACATTTATCAGGGCTTTTTTTACACGTTACGCGGTGTGGACCGACTGAATTACCTCGTTATAACCGTTCCTCGTTATATCCGAGATAAGGTATTTTTTTAAACATACCTATCACGTGATGTATGTTATCTAGAATGGTCACATAACGTGTATATATGTCGCAATTAAAACAAAATTTATACAATTCACCCATTACACACATGTCATATTTTTCTGTCAATCCAGTTTCCTGTAAAAATTGGTGAACCGTTGTATCAGTTTCACCAAAATTTGTACGATCACAGTTCCCAATTTTTTTTGAGTCTGTGATGTTCTTTTTAAATGCAGATAAAAAAAAACAATGTTGTCACTGAGAACTTGATGAAAACTTTTTATACGCTTATTTTTCGCGCCATGTTCTATTTCATGAATAATTTCCATCTTTTCACGAATTGAGAGACACTTTTTACTCTTGGTAGATGTATTGTGATGTTTCCTCGTTATATCCGAGATCTCACTATACCCGTGCTCGTAATAACCGAGTTCGACTGTATATAAATGTGTATATATATATATATATATATATATATATATATATATATATATATATATATATATATATATATATATATATATATATATATATATATATATATATATATATATATATATATATATATATATATATATATATATATATATATATATATATATATATATATATATATATATATATATATTAGTATATAGTATTGTTATAAATATTCAAAAAATTTCGGGACATTTTTTGTTTAAAAAAAACCCTACATACTCGTATTATATGTAGGTACATGAGGATTGGTAGCTTCTTTGCTTTAGCTTTCGCTGTTGGGCTTTTATCTGCTTCACCTGACTTCAGTGCGCCTTTTTCAAAAGGCCATATAAATTAACAATTAAGACATGCTATTTTATGATTATCGATATGAATTTGCCACAAATCTCGCATGCGTGAAGAGTAAGTTGTAAGCCGTACGCAAAGAAAGTTGGATGAGGCGATTAACGATGATTTAGTGGCCAAACATACATCTCGGTCTGTCGCGATCAAAGATAAGATATGACACGCCAAAATCAAATACGGCAGACGTGAACGAGACAGTTTCATTTTCAATTCTGTCACGCGAATTGAATGGCGTGCTGTCGAATAAAATAACTTTATTAGGCGGTGTTAGTATGTAATTAGTGATAAATGTTAAATTATTTGCGATATGAAGCCGACGTTGAACACGGCCCGCCGCTAGCGGCCTGCAGAATGCATCTTGTCTCGGATTGATCTCGATCTTCCGTTATGCATGAAGATGCCGACTATTTTTTCATCTTTCCGTGTGCTTTCTGCATAAATATGCATTTGAATTTTAGATACATCTCGCGATAATAATCAGGGCCATTAGAATATGGCTATAGTAGCTATAATATTTTTTTAAATTTTATTTAAAAGCATCTTTCCTTTAAAACTAGAGCAATTTTTTCACTCTAGTATTTATTCAATATTACCCTGGACTGGTACCTAAAGCCGAGGGCTGATCACCTTTCCATCGTGTGTTGACGATCAAACTAATACTGCGTTTATATGATGCAGTGCCCTATGCACCATTAGTGTGCGGATAAGGGTTAGAAGAAGAAGAATATAACACTCTCCTTATCATTTATCTTTCCCTGTATGTAGTACCACTTAAAAACTCTGCTTCACGACTACCGCAGACTATAGACGGCGCCTGTCCGAAGAAGAATATGGATGTCCGGGCATTTACAGGGCTTGCGACCTGTCATTGTATGGTTCAAGTGATCACTTTGTACACTGCGTAAGACTCACCATTCTACTCATGATTCTTCTCGAACTTCGGAAAATTTGTACACACTCTAATATCGTGAAAAATGTTCGTTTATTAAAAATCTCAAATTTGCTTTCAATTCCCGCCAATTGGAAAATGAAGTCAAAAAACAGTTTTTAAATTTCTATATGCGTTTGTGAAGTATTTTTCATATCTTCCTTCCCTTTTCGCAGGTACTGACGTTACTTTTGATGAATATATAAATCTAAAAAGGTGATCTTGTCCGCCTCCGTAGTGTAATGGTCAGCATGCTCGCCTACCGTTCTGGAGGTCCCGGGTTCGATTCCCAGGGGGGTTTAATAAATAAAAGTGATTTTTTCACTGTAATATTTATTTAATATTACACTGGACTGGTACCTGGAGTGGAGGGCTGATCACCTTTCCTTCATGTGTAATCGATCGAGATAACACTGCGCTTATATGAAGCAGTGCCCTATGCACCATTGGGGTGCGGTAAGGATTTATAAAAAGGTGATCGAATTAACACTGCGTTTTTTCGTTCTATATACAGTGCCCTATGAGCCGTCAAGGGCGAATAAGAGTAAAAAATAATCTTTTTGTTTTTACCCTTACACGCATCTAATGGTGCATAGGGCACTACATCGTTTCGACGTAGTGTTATCTTGATATGATACTCAAATGAAAAATAATACACGTATTAAATAATTCGTTTCCAAAGTGAACAATTTCCCACAAAAATAACATATATTTATTATAAATATAAAAACGTTTGAAAAGATATTTATAGAATTTTACTATCGATGTAATTGAAATAATATGCTATAATAAAAACCGATCTCAGCAAAATTTACATTATACAAACTAATTAAAAAACAATATGCACTTGATACATTTTGATACCGTTAAATTAATAAATAATTGAAATCCAGGATTTGGACCTTACATACTAATATAAGAGTTTCTGCTTAATAAAGAGCTTCTTTACATCTCACCAATAGATGTCTCTAGTGAAGTTCTAGTGATTCAAGAACAAGGTTTCTAAATTGGTTCATATATATAGAACTTCCAAGAATTTGAGTAGTGTGGTTGTCAATAATGGGTAGAATTGGTGAATGTTACACGTGTGTAAAGTGATCACTTAAACCAGCCTATGACGGTCGTCAGCCCCGTAAATGCCCAGACTTCCATATTCTTCTTCATCTTTGATGAGATGTCAAAAAATAATATGAAAATAACTCCTGTAATTGGAGATAATCCAGATTTTGTGAACAAGTATTTGGACACACTCAAAATGCTGTAAATAATAGTTATCAATATAATGGATAAAAAAGTCTGAATCTGTTTGAATAACTTTGGTGTTTTGAAACCTATCGTCAAATTTTATTCTCTTGAAGGTAAAGTTACTTTTATATTTATATTTATTTGTTACCGAATTAAAATATAGATTAAGTTATCTACAAAACGTAGTTAACTCGTTAACTTTCCCATGGAATCGACTCCAAGCTTACCAGTTAGCAACATCACTATTTATAAATCTATTATCTATTTTCAATCTTACGATTTTCATGTTACAATTTTCAAGTTACGCCTTGAAATTATTTGTCATACAAACAACGTAGCATACGTATTTTCTTAATGATTAAAGTTTACTGATATTTAACTAGGAGTCCCTTTGACCTTATTATAGATAAAATAAAGTATTTCACAAACCACATAAGAAAAAAATGCATTGAATAGCTAAACATAGGCAAAAAATAAAACAACACTACGTTTTGAGAACTACAGATGTTCTCATTAACAGGTGAAAATACATTCTGATGAGTTGTTGATGACATCTCGGCTGTCCAAAAGGACAGTAAGGGACATTTTTTTTGTAGTACGATTTTTAGCATTTTCGGACTAAGTAGATTCTACTTTGTCCAAAAATGCAAAAAAATGTCACTTACTGTGTTTTAAGTTTGGACAGCCGATCTGCAGTTCTCTAAAATAGCCGTGTTTACATCACAAACTCAATTTATACATAATAAACCCAAAATCTGGTCTTATACAAGTGTTTTATATATATTTTTTTAAATCTTCATGCTATTCCACAAAGTAAACGCTAAATCAATAAATAATGAGAAATAAATGTCCGTCGGGGGCTAGAAGAGATAGCCATTACGCTAAAGAGCATAACACGGCAATAAAAAAGCATATCTCCATGATGAGGAGCCCGTCTCGCCTGTCAGATGGCTGAGATAGCTTGTGAAAACCCGCTGCAAAAAAGCGTGCAGCAAAAACATTCTTCACACGCGAAATGGTCCGCATCACAGATCGCCGTCACAGCACATTACTGCTCCGCGCCGAGGAATCCAGAGTCCATCTTCGGGTAATCAGTCGAACAGCAACCGCCGTCTGGAGAGGACGTCTTCGGAGGCCTTCCTTCCCTGGTGACACTAGCGAGTAATAAAACAAAAGCGCTCGAGAACGATTCGATTCGAGTAGTTTGATTGGACCGCTAGTGTTGTGACCACCCGCCGTGACGGCCGGTACGCGGTACAGTAGTTCCCGTGTGTTGTATTGTGTCGATCATTGGGTCACAATTGTCCGGAAATGACCAGAGCGTGAAGTGCAGTGATTAAATCGTAAACAAAGGAAGAGCACCCGTCGCCATCATGCACATTCTCGAGATTGGATTTTCCGATTACGTATGTATAAATATTTTCAATTTAGAACTCGAATCGGAACAAATTATCATGTGTGCGAATTACCTAACTTCTAAGTAACTCTAAAATCTATCTATGGCTTATGCAATACAACATATCATGTTCCCGCTTAAGCTCCAACATTATAAGTTTTATAACCTATTCCACTTGTGAGTGGGTTTACTCTTTTTGTTTAAAATCACTATAATTTCATTTACATACGTGTTGAGTAAAACAAATGGATAAAAAATCGATATCTCATCAAAGGCACGGTTATACAATTCTGTGATTCTAATAAAGCAATGTAAGTACTTAAGTAAATAGTTTTGATTTTATGATTCTACTTGTGAGTTTACTTATGTATAATATTATAAACTATATTACCTGACTCGTATATACTTAACTATTTTTTCACACTAGTTTTTATAACTAGATAGCGTCCGTGGTGGGTGACTGTGTTCCTATTTCAGATATGTTGTATTATATTATAATATTCACAGCTATGAGCCGCTGTAGATATTTCGAACGCCTCCGTAGTGTATGGTAAGCTTCAGATTTGAGGTCCTTGATTCAATCCTTCGGAGGGGTCAAAATAATATAAGTGATTCTTCACCCTAATATTTATTTAATGTCACTCTGGACAGAAACCACTTATGGCCAATAGCCACTTATGTAATCAAGGCAAGGAAAGATGCTTCTCGTAAAATATCTCGTCCTCGAATCTCTGAGATGAGAATTCTCCTATCTATAACCGGAAACACATCGCGAGATCGCGTAAGAAACATTGATATCCGAAAAATGTGTAAGAAGGAAGATATCGTAAGGTGGAGACGACAACGGAGGCGATACTAGAATGAGCACGCTAACAGAATGTCAGAAGACAAACCCCGAAGGACGTAGACCTCCAGGCAGATCCGCTAAAAGGTGGAGATATAGCTGGCAGTCGATATCCCAAGAGGAATGGAGGGCGGTACAGACAGATCCCCAGGATCTATAGAAAGATAACAAAGAAGTACTATTTCATTGTTAGCTACTAGACCTGCCCTTTTTTGAAATCAGGAATCTGCGTTTAGGCAGGCTTTTTAATATTAAAGTAGTGTTTTTTTTGCAAGGCGGAAAGAAAAATGAGAAGTCAATTATGTTTTTTAAAGTTAAAAACCATTTTTTAAGTTATTTCAGTAAAATATTTTATACGTGTTACAGTTATATTTAATTCTAGATACTGCAGTGTCATGACGCCCAAATAACTATTAATATTTAGCTTTATTTTTAAGTTTTTAGCCTGCTAAAACTACATACGTAGGTATTCGTACCTAATATATATTCTAGATAAAATCCGCCAATCAAAGCTAATGCTGAAACCATGAGGAACATAAATTATGGTTACTCTATTCGCCATAATCTTTTAATGACGTCACTTAGTTTTTTTTGTATAACAATAAAATATACCTACGTAATAAGCATAATAAATGCTATTTATAATATGGTAGGTACATTGACACACCAAATTATAAAAATGGACCATGAAAAATAATAACATTACCATATTTGGTACAAATAAACTAGTAAGTACGTATTAAGATTATACAAATTTTAAAAGAGAAATACATACAATATTTATGTTTTTATAATTTACAAAAATACTTCAATTTCATACTATTTCTAAGCGGCTATTAGAAATAGGTATCAAAATGTGGCAGAATGGGTTTGAACTCTGACTCAAGAGTCCGCGACACTAACCACGGGACCACAACTCGACAAATTGACAGGATCATAATCTAAAGAACGGGTTTTGAATTATAAAAAATAAAATAAAATTGTATTCATGTTACACAAGTAAGCACGAGTGCGAATATGTAACCCCGAAAGTGTCAGCCATTACTGCTTTCTCTTTATTATCTACAATTCATCCTCTATTTCCTTTCGCACTTAATATAAATTTCCTTCATCCTGTCATCCTTCACTTACGTTACCTTTATTCCATCAAATGTATTATACTTCACCGAGAATCTGGAGCTCTGGACTTTCACTGTACCTTCATATAATTAACGAACAAGTTAACACCTCGTTGACTTGGTGCCCTTTACACCAACTCGGCTGTCCAAACTTCAAACACAGTAAGGGACCTTTTTTTGTAGTACATTTTTTGGCATTTTTGGACTAAGTAGAATCTACTTAGTCCAAAAATGCAAAAAAAACGTACTACAAAAAAAATGTCCCTTACTGTGTTTTGAGTTTGGACAGCCGAACTGGGTGAGGCTAAGGATCAAAGAAAATTTGATATTATTTTTTGACATCTCATCAAAGATGATAAAGAATATATAATATATAAGTCTAAGCATTTACGGGGCTAACGACCGTCATAGGCTGGTTTAAGTGATCACTTTACACACGTGTAACATTCTACCCATTATGGACAACCAAACTACTCAAATTCTTGGATGTTCTACATGTATGAACCAATTCAGAAACATTGTTATTAAATCACTAGAACTTCACTAGATACTTAAAAATAACTCGTGTAATTGGAGATAATCAAGATTTGGACACACTCAAAATGTTATAAAAAATTGATACATTTTTCCTGCGCTATGTTTATAATTTACGAGTATTATTACAATATTCTTCTTCTTCGTGCATGCACTGCAGTGTTATTTTTATTTTCAAGGACGCAAAGATATTGTGATCAGTCTTGCGCTTCAAAAACCAGTCAAAGGTGATATTTAATCAATATTAAAGTGAAAAATCACTAATGATAATTTCGGAACCCCTGGGAATCGAACCCAAGACCTGTAATACAGTAGTTAAATGAAGAAACATAATTTATTTGGTGGAATATAGGTGACGTAAATGAAGGAGGACATAATTGCTATATGGCAAAGGAAATGGAAGGCAAATGGGAGATAACAGTAATTGCTAAAGCAGGGGTTTCATACTCGCACTCGCACTAGATTTTGTAACTTATATATTACTAATGTGTACAAGTCCCTCGAGGTCAAAGGTGAATAAGGAATCATAGCACAAAAATGTCATATTATTGAAATCAAGTCGGTCAGTACAGGTAAACCTCGTTTTGCGCCGGATCGAATTACGCTGATTTATAATTACGCCGGTTGGTGTCGGCCGTAGGTTTTCCTAATCAAGAATTAGAAGAGTTGGTGGAGGAATAAGATCGCCCTCAATCAGAAAATCCCGAAAAAATAGAAAAGGAGGAAGATGAGAAAGAAAATGGTGGGAAAATCCGAAAAACGGCAGACCTAACTCGTATATTTTCTTCTATAGAAAGGTTATCTATAAACAGATGTGCTTTGTGAGATAGACGGAGATTTCATCGAAGCTCAAATATTAAAAGAAGGGTCACAGATGCCGTTCAATATGATTCTGCGAGAAAGGAAGAAATAATGAACAAGCAACAAAACTGTGAGAATTTAATTTCGTACCGACGAACTGGTGAATTATATTTATTTTTAAAAAAAATACTAACTATACCAACAGATTTTTAATTGTATAAACGTGCTCAAATTTTATTGGCAAAATGCATTTACAATTTATTTTGAATATATATATATATATATATATATATATATATATATATATATATATATATATATATATATATATATATATACATATATATATATATATATATATATATATATATATATATATATATATATATATATATATATATATATACATATATATGTATATATATATATATATATATATATTATATATATATATATATATATATATATATATATATATATATATATATATATATATATATATATATATAGGATATGTATTTAATAAACAATTAAATATTAAATACACATATAGGACGACCGAGGAAAACTTGGCACAATCAGGTATGTCAAATACTTGAAAGCGGCCGGGTCAGGAGTCGTAATAATCGTCGGGTATGTATGAGGAGATGCATGAATGTAGAAGAGGCAAAGAATGTTTGCAAAGACAGAGTGGTGTGGCGTTCGATTCTCTCTGCCTACCCCTGCGGGGAAGCGGCGTGATGGTTAGTTAGTTAGTTATTTTATAAACATGTTAGATTGTTCCTAGAATTTTGACACGGAGCCTAATCTTATATCGTCCATCGTATTTGTTTTTAATTTAAGTTTTACTTAGTAAATACCATTATTTCTTAAAATCTATTGTGACACGTGTTTCGATGCATTCCGCATTAAAACACCGCATGTGAAGCTAATTCTAAATTTTAGAGTTTGGACCTTGGGATGTTAAAAGTTGAAGAGGGGTTAAAAGCTGTTTCTTATATTTATTTATTTAATTATATTTATTTTTAAAACTTCTTAGCAGTGTGACATAGACACCACAAAGTGACTGCCGAATCAATTAATGACATTATATTTGTGTTAATTTTACGCCGGTGTCTCTTGGAACGAAACTCTGGCGTAAAACGAGATTTAACTGTATTTGACATCTATATTTGATGAGCTGTAACACACAAGTGACTTTATTACCTACCTATCCATATATTAACCCACAGTTAATTAACCATTTAAACTTTTTTCCATATATGCCACATAATAATGACCACAAAGACACAAAATAATTACTAACTATACCATAGATAATTGTTTGAAATACTCTTCAATGCTTAATTAAGTGTTCAATGACATTGTGCACTTAAATGCTCAGGTTTTCACTTAACGGTTGGCGCTAAATTATACTCGAGGTAATTTATTGAATAGGTATTTATTAACCAATACCGTATACCCACTTTTTGACCTGACAATGACGAACGATCATGAGAAATCGCGGACATTTTGTGAGATTACTTAGTAGATTGTAGGTGTCTTGTATAAATAACAGAAAGCCTAACAAAAATAACGATCGTTTTTACATTGTCGACATACTTAACGGGAAGTGAAGAACTATTTTTTTGGTAAGTATTGCATACTGTAAAATTTGCCCTGGTTTTCTTCGTTATTTTTAATAGAAAAAATATAAAATTGTATAAAAATTGCATAAAAATTGTACAAATGCTTCCTATACATCGCACCTATTCTCTTGAACAGCCGAGGCATGGCAACATACAAGGGCCCAGAGCAGCCTTATACTCAACTTTGAGAACAGATGCCTGCAAAGAATTTAACCTACCATCTTCAATTGATATAATTACAAATTTTAACCAGATAAACATACTCGTATTTTGACCAAAAAGTTGAATTACATCTGTTCACGAAAATTGCGTTAAGTGGTTAAACAGTTTTACAAACATTGTATTACACACTCATGTATGCATATATTCGGACCCAATGGGGCAGAGGGCACCTCAATAGATATTTGTCACGATGTTGGTTTATGGGCTAATAAATTAATATGAAAAATCACAAGACTATCGATAACATTCTTCTTGAAATCTGTTGAGAACTAAGGGAGATATTAAGGTTTAAACTTTAGATATTTGAATAAACGAAAAACGTGCGTTCGCATACGTCATCGAACGTTTTATGACGTCATATGGTTTATTGTCTATGGTTTATAGAGTTGTAATGGTAGTAGTGAGGATTGTTTGTTAACCACTACACTACCATTTGTGTTATACAAATATGAACGGGGTGAGAGGTGGGAGGGTGGAACATAGACATCAACAAATAGAGCCTCCAATAATTTAGCAATGTCACCAATATTTAAATAAGTCTATCATTTCTGTGACGTCATTCATTACGAAAACAACGTATTTAGGAAGGAGAATTTTCCACAAGAAAATGATAAATAAAATTATTGTTTATATCGGCTGTTATAAACACAAAACGAGTCTAATCCAATCCTTTATAGGTTGAGTATGTTAAATTAGATATCCCTCCCATCTGATAATGATCCATTGTTTTTTTTTTATTTGGCAGTCACCCAGTGAAAGGATGTTTCTCCCAGTGTCGAGTAATATTTTTATTTACAAACAAAACGATAATAGAAAATAATAACAACAATAATACATTTCATAGTTTCGATAACTTGACCGTTGTTTATATCGTTGATGATCGTTGTTGATTGTTGTATATGAAGGCAAGGTGATTAGTTCTGAGCTCTAAGTTTATGGAAGCAGTAGCGTCAAACGGATATAATTTAATTTACCGTGAAAGAACGTTTAGTTTAAACGCGACAATAATTATATTAGGTTCACATTCAAAGCTTTATTTGGACGTAACGAAAAATTTGTATAATTTGCTTTTTTTGTCACCGCAAACGTGAGAAACGCTTTCAAATGAGCTACAGTAAGCTGCCAGGGGAAAGTGTTGTGCCTTCGCAAGGAATAACTCTAGTTGTAGTTAGTTGAAATTCTTCCCTTAATGGATCTTTGAAATGTTACTACTAAATGGGAGTGGTATACTGTCTGTTATTTGAAAAATCTTGTAGTGTTTTTATAATGAACGTTTTTGTCTTCGTCTACAATTACAGTGGATAGATTACGCACAATTACCGTGAAGTCACAGCTCACAAGTCATAACTTTAACTTTTATCTGTGTACGTTTATTTCTAACCACTTTGACATTTTGAATTTCGCTCGTCGATTTGTATTTGTCGATTCTCGTGAAGTTTACCGATGTTATATATGATTTTTTTACCGAATAATTACTAATATTTTTTTCGACCTCCCATGGGAATCGAAACCGGAACCTCTAAGCACGGTGGCCAAACGCGCTAAACATTACATAACGGAGGTGGACATATAACAACTACGAAGCATTTAATTGATCGGAGGGCATGTATGATGAAGGAAGCTAGGATTGTCAGGACAGAGGAGTTTGGTGTTACATCCTCTCTGCCGACCCCTGTAGTAAAACGACGTGATGGTAGTATTAGTAGACTACAAACTCGTACATATTTGTGACTAAGTACAGCAAATTTGATTTAACTAACAAATTATTTTGACATCTCAACTGCTATAGGGCTTACGAACTGCTATAGGGCGATTGTTCTCTATCCGGAATATTACCGTCCGGCAGTCCAGTTTTGAAAAATGAAAGCGACTACGACAGTTTAGCGTGATCGAATTTACGCGCAACGTTCTGAAGAAAGATGGACAAAAGCACAAGCCAATCCAAGCCAATCATCGTTTTAAAACGCTAACTGACGTGCCGGACGGTGAAATTCCGTGTAATTCCGTGTAGTGGACAAACGCCCATAAGCTAATTTTAAGTCTATCTATTCCTAAGCGTAATATTCGCTTTTCTATCCACGATTGAAAACCGCACTACTTAAATTTCGTAAGTTGTAAATAAGTATATTCTTTTATTGACACATTCTTTCACTGAATTATATACTTAATTTATATGAATTCCTGGCGAAAAACATGATTCATTTTGTTTTACTTGCGATCAAAATAATGAACGCCTGAAGGCAATCGTTGCCAAAATCAAACTGGCATCAAGGCGTGAAGCCTTCCCCTTAATTTCTATCGGTCAGCGAGTCTTATTGTAGTCAGCATCATGAAGAGAGGATAACGGACACTTGAGATAATACGACGGTTTTGGTCAGTGGAGTGGAAACAATAAAACCACTTAATAACCAATTTGGTGAAATAACGTTTCGTTATATTCTGCCGAGTTCTTACGTTTGTTTTTCAGTCCGCAAAAATTGCACCGTTACTATTATTTTTACCATTCTACCGATTGCAACAGTTCTTATCATTATGAAATATCCGATGTGAAAAGCAATAGATTATATTACTACACTGATTTATTTTATTTTGAATTTATCTACAGAATAAAGTGAATCGCTACGGTTTTTCAGCATTTTTCATTCTTATGTCAATTTTCAAAAATTATGTTAACCGTTGTAGTGCTAGCATTTTTTATTTTATGTATGCTAGTATTGCAATTTAAACGAATTTATGAGGCGAATGTTGTTGGAAAAAGAAGCAGAAGAAGACCGAGGAAAACTTGCCACAATCAGGTATGTCAAATACTTGAAAGCGGCCGGGTCAAGAGTCGTAATAATCGTCGGGTATGTATGAGGAGATGCAAAATGTGGAAGAGGAGAAGAATGTTTGCAAAGACAGAGTGGTTTGGCGTTGGATTCTCTCTGCCTACCCCTGCCGGGAAGCGGCGTGATGCTTAGTTAGTTTAGTTAGTATTGCTGAAGATTTCTGCAAAAACGATCAATTTTAAATTTAGTGGACATTATATGCGCGAAACAATAGGTTTATCAAAATATTTACCGATATTTTTCACTCCAAATAGAATTAAATATTGTGTTAGTTAAAATGAGTTATATTGTAATTTAAAAATATTGAGATATCTATTATTTTTATTATTGTGGATGCATTTTTTTGCTAACGAAAGTGAAAAAGTTATTGACATGGAAAGGTCGAGGTATGAGTGCCACAGGGCTAATTACTATCATTCTTTATCTCATTTACTGTTCTACTCATGAATGAAAGCAACAGCACTCAAATAAAAAAAAAATCACGCTGTATGTCGCTTAAAGGATTCAGCGTAAAAAAAAATAACCTCATATTCACGATAAGAAGTTTACAGCCTGTCAAAATTATTCATGCACAATGTTCATATAAAGAGTTAAATAAAAATTATTACAAGTATGTATATTAAAATGCCATTACAATATTTGAATTTTCAGGATGACGTGGATGAGTGTACACTCGGCACAGTGGACCCCATGTTTCGAACAGTTCCCAGGGAGAACACAACTTTCCACATCTGGAAAGTAGAGGTAAATCTATTTCATATTTATATCCTACCTAAGTACCCAATATTATAATAATACTTGTATAACATCACACTCAATATTCCATATCCAATGAGTATTAATTTAATAAATAAACGATTTAGTGCAATAAGTAAAAATACTTAATACCCCGAGTTACGTAATGTATAATTTACCGGCGTAAGTCGAAAATACAATTATATCTCGTCCACTTTATAATTGCAATATAAATATACATCAAACATACATATCTTAGTCATACAAGAGAAAGTGACCAAGTGCATTTTTTTTACAAAAACATGATTGACTATTTGATATCTTACTAGCTTAAAATTGCCCTGAAAAAAGTCCCAAAGGATTTTAAACTTGGAAATATAATTTATTGACTTATTAAAAACGACTAACTGCATTTGTGTTTATTCTCTTGTCGAGCAAAAGTGACTTAAATGGCCCTCCTGAACATTTTACGTTTTGTTGGTTGGTCATTTTCTCCAGTACGACTACGATATATCCAAAATAATTTGATTTTAGAATTCATCTGTGGTTTTGTTGCCTAAATCACAATATGGAACTTTCTACGATGGGGACTGCTACATTATTTACGCTTCCTCAATGTACGGACATCCTGCAGGACCCAGTGTTGTTGTGAGTTATTGTTTTTATTTATCTTATTGGTACAAATAATGAAAAATAAGCATTGAAACAGAGACTTGAAAAGATATTTGTTTGTATATTTGAGTGAATATTTTAAATGCAGAAACGCGATACCAAAAATGCGAAAATGGAAGCACACATACATTTCTGGCTGGGGGCTCGCGCGGGGCCCGAGGCCACGGGGGCTGCGGCCTACAAAGCCGTGGAGCTGGACGCGCATCTAGGGGGGACGTCCGTGCAACATCGGGAGGTGCAAGGCCACGAGAGCGCAAGACTCAAGTCATATTTCAAGGATGGAATGAGGTTATTTAGCTAAAAAACTATTTTTAATATTTTATGTTCATTCGCCTATAGAAGCAACCATTCAGTGTAAAAAAGTGTCATATTATCCACCTAATTTCAAATGTCACACTTTTTGCGTGTAGATGTATATACTTTTTATAAATTTTGCAGCCTTGCAACAATATCATAAACTAAAATGAGCGGTTGAATTCGAAATTTAAAAACGTGGCGGACATTTTCTATTTACGTCAAAATATACATTTTACAAGGGCAAATCGTGTGAACAAATTGAATATGTGTAATTATTTAAAGAGTTGTTTTTCTATGTTAGGATTCTGCGAAGCCGGGGTGATTTGAAAGTCCGTCTATATAGAGTGTTAGGAAGATGTCCCGTAATGACAGAACTGGAGAGCATTTCATGGCATCACTTCAGCAGCAGTGGAATTTTCATTTTAGAAACGCCCGATGCAATTTTCTTGTGGATTGGAAGGGCAGCCAATGTGGTGGAGAAACTTCATGGAACCAAGGTTTTTAAACTAATTTTCAGTTAATTTTGATTAAGTGATTATAATGAGCGAATAACCTTTACACTTAGTTACTATCTTAGATTTTTTAAAGACGTTCCTCAAATTCCATGCAAATTTATACTACTAGCAAAAAATGCACATTTTAACAAAAACATATCGGCAAGAAGAACAGCGTCGTCAGCATATAAAAGGCAACAAACGGTCAAATTATTCATTCTAGCTCCAACATTTAAACCTTTCAGCTCTTTCATGCAGTTAACCGTGTATAGATTAAACAGCCAAGGCGACATTACACATCCCTGTTTGAAACCTTTAGAGATGTCAAACCAGGATGAAAATGAGCCATTTACCCTAATAAATAATTTCGCATTGTAATCATATTTTTCCATGACTTTATTTTGCAGATAGCGCTGAAAATGGGCAAAATGACAAACAAAAACCAATCAGAGAGAAACTTGATAATACTGAACGACGGATATGAGCAGACCCTAAAGTCGGACAAGAAGGCTCTGTTCCAGAAGTACCTGGACCTGAAGAGCAGGAAAGTGAAGACTACAGATGAGGAGATCAAGGATGGAGAGGTGATGAGCTCCAAGCAGTCCATTCGGCTGTACCGCTGCTGCCACACTACCACCAAATACAGAATTGAAGAAATAAAACCGGGACCGTTATTGCAGTCTGATTTGAATTCCAATGTAAGACTTAATATATTATTTTTTGACATCTCATCAATGATGAAGAATAATAATAAGAAGGCTGACAGCCGTCATAGGCTGGTTTAAGAGAACACTTTAAACACGTGTAACATTCACCAATTCTATCCATTATTGACAACCACACTATTCAAATTCTTGGAAGTTCTATATATATGAACCAATTTAGAAACCTTGTTCTTGAATCACTAGAACTTCACTAGAGACATCTATTGGTGAGATGTCAAGAAGTTTTTTACTAAGCAGAAACTCTTATATTAGTATGTGAGGTCCGAATCCTGGATTTCAATCACACACATGAGAAACGCCAGAAAATACCAATTTCATTTTTATTATTTAAGCTTATAATTTGACCAGTTAATTTATTTTGAAAATAACTCCTGTAATTAAAGATAATCCAGATTTTGTGAACAAGTATTTGGACACACTCAAAATGTTGTAAGACTTATTATTAGAAAATTTTGCTTGTTCAAAAAAAGATTATGCATGAACTAGACATAAACGGAGTAAACAAACGCCTTAACTCGACTTATATGATGCAATTTCTGAAATAATTTAAATAAAAAATTAACTCACTTCAATGTTTTAATTAAAAATGTATTTTGTTAATCAATTACTAATTGATTTACAAAATAGTTATAAAAAGTAATAACTAAGAATTTAAGTTTTGTACTGACATTTCTTGGTACAACTGCATTTAATATAATTAAATAACAACAAAATAAATTCAATAGAATAAAACAACAACAAATAACAACGATAAAACAACAACACAATAGAATAAAATAACAATAACAATAATAGCGAATCCAGCAATCGGGTTTCGTCGTAACCAACATCATCAGACTGGACCATCATCAGAATGAAACCAAATAAAATTCATGTGAAACAAAATGACATTGTTGTTATTTTATTCAATAATTAAGAAATTAAGGAATACTAAGGGTTTAATGTAAGCATGTAAGTAAGAAAAACTTGTTAACCCTGGAAATTCAGCTATGATAGGTCGTAAGCTCTGTAAATACCTGGACATTCATATTCTTCAAAAATAAGCAAAACCATTCAAATACATTCCCTAACGTAGCTATACTCATAACTGAGTTCTTCTTCTCCGTCTTAATCCTCATTGCTGAGGGTTGTGACCCTTGCAGAAGCAATGACTCTTCTCCAGTTATCCCTTGACTGCGCTGCACGTAGCGCTCCAACCACTGAGGTGCCTGCTGCTGCCTTAATTTGATCGGTCCATCGTGTGGGGATCTTCCTTCCATAACTGAGTAACATTTGAATATGTATACAAAAGTGCCTTTATTTTCAGGATGCATTCATATTAGATAATGGAACACACGGAATATGGATATGGGTCGGTAAGAGGGCTTCCCTGAAGGAACGATCCGAGGCAATCAGAAACGCACGAGGTTTTGTCAAGAAAAAGCGATATCCATCCTTCACTCCCGTTACTCGAATCCCCGAAGATAATGTACCTCTGGAGTTCAAATCTTTATTCAAATCCTGGAAGAGTACGGATATTCAGTCTGAAGCCAATGGTAAATACTAATAAAAAAACTCCTTATCATCATCATTGTTATCATTTATTCACCTCATCATTGTTCACTTTGTGTAATACCACTTTTTTATTGTCACAATATTAATTTTTTATGTGTTTTTGTTAATAAAATACAACGTAGACTCAAAAAATCTGTGTTTGATTTCAAATTAATACGTAAATTAAAATGGAGTTCTACAAATTCAACGCCAAATCAATAAATAAATAAACACTTATTTGTGACAATGAATAAGTGTTTATAAAAGTAGTATGTATTACACAATGTGAACTATGGATGATAAGGAGAGTGTTTTATTACAATGTTTTTAATATACAAAAAAAAATGCTTATTTCAATTTTCCTTGTAATATGCGATGGTGCTTTTTATGCTGTTTCTCATTGCCCGCATAAAACCCTTTAGTACACCTATGTACTAGAGATATTGTCACTGATTCTTCTTCTTCCTTGCTTCATGCCGAATTATTGTCTTTGTAGACTGTTGGGGTCAGCTCTCTTTGTCCTCAGGTTGAGGTCCCTAGGTCATGCCTTCGATTAATGTTATCTTTCTGTAGCGTCCATGAATTTTTTGGTCTTCCTCTAGATGTCTTTCGAGGAAGATCCATGGCGATCCCCTGGTTTACAATATGTTCAGGTTCTGATAGCTATAATAATTTGGCGTTCTTCTAACCCTTAACTGCACCCCAATGGTGCATAGGGCACTGCATCGTATAGAAGCAGTGCTAACTTGATCGTTAAATACACGAAGGAAAGGTGATCAGCCTTCCGCTTCAGGTACCAATCCAGGGTCATATTAAATAAATATTAGACTGAATAATCACTAATATTTATTTTGACCGTCTTGGGAATCGAACCCTGGACCTCCAGCATGGTAGCCTAGCGCTCTAACCACTACACTATGGAGGCGGACAATTTTTAATTTGTATTAAATTAAAAATTAAAGTAAAAATTTTTTTTTTTTTAAATGAACAAAGAAAAGTTGAAAAATGATACAAACAAAACAAATGTTTTTTTCTTGAATACTCACAGATCAGATTATATATTTGTTTATATTTGAAAATAAAACCTGTATTTTATTCCCCTGAAATTGTACTGAACTTCTGAGATATATATATTATATACATACAACTATATATATATATATATATATATATATATATATATATATATATATATATATATATATATATATATATATATATATATATATATATATATATATATATATATATATATATATATATATATATATATATATATATATATGTATATATATACAACTCGACAGAGACATCTTAACTATATTTGTGTACAAAAGGAATGTGGATATCGGGGGATTCCCAATGCTTATGACCTGCCACTAGTCTAACTGACTTAAGCAATCAATTTAAACTCCGTAACATTCACTATTGTACCCATTATTGAACATCTATATAACATCAATTTTTTAATGTTGCAATTTTCTTTTTTTATTGGAAAAGGTACAGAATATTTAATAATAATAATAAAACCCTTATCCGCACCCCAATGGTGCATAGGGCACTGCGTCATATAAACGCAGTGTTATCTTGATCGTTTACCCATGAAGGAAAGGTGATCAGCCCTCCGCTTCAGGTACCAGTCCAGGGTAATATTGAATAAATATTACAGTGAAAAAATCACTCATATTTCTTTTTACCCCCCCTGGGAATCGAACCCGGGTCCTCCAGAACGGTAGCCGAGCGCGATGACCATTACACTACGGAGGCGAACATTTACAGAGAACATTTGCGGAGAATATTTCCAAAAAATAAAATATAATAAAATAAAAATATTGATATTCCAATTACCGGTTTTCGCTTGAAGTAATCTAAAAAAACTATCATGTACATAAGTATAATATTATAACTTACATTTCTTTATCAAATAGTCAATCAGACATCATTATTGATGTCTATATTGATGTCTATAGACAAACATTATTGATGTCTATTTTATTAAGCATTATATTGTACATGTCGTGGGTTATATGCAGTAATATAACATTCGCACTCCGTAGTGTAATGGTCAGCGAGCTCGCCTACCGTACCGGAGGTCCCGGGTTCGATTCCCAGGGGGGGTCAAATACATATAAGTGATTTTATTCACTGTAATATTTTTTCAATATTACCCTGGACTGGTACCTGAAGCGGAGGGCTGATCACCTTTCCTTCATGCGTCAACGATCAAGATAACACTGCATTTATATGATCAAGATAACACTGCATTTATATGATGCAGTGCCCTATGCACCATCGGGGTGCGGATAATGGTTTGAAGTGAAGAATAAAATTTGCATTTTTAACTTAGTTGGAACTGTCATATCCTGATATATCACATTTGATAAAATCCGGTGTTTGGATAATAAACTAATTAAAAAATCATGTGCAAACTTTTAGTTCTTAAAACTGCGATTAAAATGATTATTTTCTATGATATTATTACTGTTTTAAAGATAATGAAGGTCATTTTTGGTCTGTACCAACAGCGCGGGTTGCTAAAGCTGCAACCACCAGATTTGACGCCCAAACTCTTCACCACGCCACTTGGCTGGCCGCACAAACCCAGCTGATGGATGACGGAACGGGGGTCATCAAGATCTGGAGAGTGACCACCACGGGGCTGATGGAGATCGTGTCCTCGGTACTGGGGATATTCTTCAGCGCTGACTGCTACGTGGTCATGTACACATACCATCATCCCTCCGGAGAATCTAGTATTATTTATTACTGGACTGTGAGTATTAAGTATTTTTATTAAGAGCTCCAACCACATCGTAAAACTGCTTGTGGAACATAGATGGGGGCTGGACATGACGCTCACTGCTTTCAACAACAATTTTCAGTTGTGCATGTTTGAATGCATGTTGGAATGCCCAGAAAATGTACTATATCCCAGCAAAAGCGGCATATTTTTAACTAAATATTTACCCGCTACAGGGCAGAAAGTGTTGTTTTTCCATTTTGAAGAAAAGGTATTGTTTAATTCTTTTTTTTAATAAACTAAATATTTTTCAAATGGAGAAAAAATCTTCAGGGTTTACCTAAAGAGATCTGTTGCACAGTAAAAAGTTCAATAAGTGGCTTGATATTTATTTTATTTACATTTTATTATATTCTTAAACTTTAAAAATGATTTCCTGAAAAATCAAGTTTCTTTATAAATGACGTTGTTGAAAGGAGTGAGCAATGTGGCAGCACTGGAGCAATGCTCTTTTTTGTTGTTGTTGTATTCTCGCAATCATCATTTTATTTAAAAGATTTATATTATCCACTGACACTTCGTGATGGAATTGCATTTTTAATATATTATTAGATTAAAACCAATATTTTAGCTTTTCCACTTTATTTTTATTTGACCAGCGACCGGGTTTCGTCGTTACCGACATCATCAGTCTGATGATGTCGGTAACGACGAAACCCGGTCGCTGGTCAAATGAAAATAAAGTGGAAAAGCTAAAAATATTGGTTTTAATCTAATAATATATCATTTTATTTTACGCAATATTTCTATATTTTTTGTTATTGTTGTGAGAATTTTCTAAATAGCTTAGCACAGGCAGGAATCCAACTTCTCATCCTTCTTCATTTTTATTATATTTATTATACCACAATATATTTTCACTGTTCAATCTTGAATTTTTAATCGAACCTACCATGTGTTTGTAAAATTTTTACAAAAATATTAATATTTTAATCTTATTAAACAACAAATTTTCATATTATTTTTTTTTGACATCTCATCAAAGATGAAGAAGAATATGGAAGTCTGGGCATTTACGGGGCTGACGACCGTCATAGGCTGGTTTAAGTGATCACTTTACACACGTGTAACATTCATCAATTTTACCCACGATTGACAACTACACTACTCAAATTCTTGGAAGTTCTATATATATGAACCAATTTCGAAACGTTGTTCTTGAATCATTATAACTTCACTAGAGACATCTATTGGTGAGATGAAAAGAAGCTTTTTTATTGAGCAGAAACTCTTTTTTTAGTATGTGGGATCCAAATCCTGGATTATAATCACATACATAAGAGACGCCAGAAAATAACATTTTCATTTTTATTATTTTAGCTTATAATTTGACCATTTAATTTATTTACAACATTTTGAGTGTGTCCAAATACATGTTCACAAAATCTGGATTATCTCCAATTATAGGGGTAATTTACTATGTATTTACTATGTAGGTATGAAAATAACTCCTATAATTGGAGATAATCCAGATTTTGTGAACAAGTATTTGGACTCATTTAAATGTTGTAAACAAATTTTCAATTGATAAATTTTGAATTTTTGCCACTAAATATTTTCATCTAATGAGAACTTAATGAAGTTTGCAAATTCTTTTTAATACATATTATGTGATTACTTTGCAGGGATGTGCTTCAACACCTGAGTTAAGAAAACTGACAGAGAAAGGAGCTAATGAGTTACACAAAAAATTCTGCTCCATTCCAATGCTCGTAAGTTCATAACAGAATAAGAGTATAATACAAAAAATAATTGTAAACTTTAAAGTTGAGTCACTTTAAAGTGATGAAATTGGTAGTATGGATTCTGAAATTATTTCATGTTCTTTGTAACTAAAATTCTGAGAGGTGTAAACAAAATTGTTTATAAATTGTATAAAGTAGGCTATTTTCAAGTATATCATAAGTGTCTCTACTCGAGACGAAGCATCTATGTGTCGCCTACTTTCGAAATCCGCTAAATTCATGTAAGTCAATTTTGCAAAAAATGCAAAATTCTCCGGGTAACATTTATACTTATAGATTTGTCTATCTTTCGATAAAATATTATGAAATAGAGAATTTTTCTATTTTTTAGAAAAATTTTCAGTATTTAAAAAAAAACACGAGACAAACCGATAATGACGTCATCTTAATTTTTTACGTATCCCTGCTCTCTGACTGGCCGATATGGGTCAGAATGCAAGGTCTATGTATATAGCGGATATAGCGGAATTTGAAATACAACGCTGGTTTTAAAATACCTTTTAGCTGGGTTTTCAAGTATATAAATATTTTAAACAATAAAACCCACAATTGGCATTCCGATAGAGTATTTATTTTTAAATCTTATAAAATTGGATCTGGCGGATTTTGAAAGTAAGCATCATTTATTATGTGAAAGAAGATGGAAGTCTGAGCATCCCATAACTTACAATTTGCCATTTAGCTGGCTTAAGTAATCATTTCATACATTTGTGCAACATCAATCACTGCTCATTGTCATTGACATCAATATTGCATTCATTTTCTGAAAGAACATACACTGTTGTTGGATTCATTTTGTATATTGGTTTTAATTATAATGTATTGATATATCATCTGTAGGGTGAATAATTCAGTGTGTAATAGAATATTTTGAATTAAAGTTTTACTTGGTAAATACCACTATTTCTTGAAATCTTTAGTGATGCATTCCGTATAATTTAAATGATGTTTGAAAATGACAAGGTATGCATCAAAACACATGTCTCAATGGATTTCAGGAAATAGTGGTATTTACCAAATGAAACTTAAATTAAAAATAGGTACATATATTACCACAAAGTGACTGCCGAATCAATTAATCTAGTAGAATAAAAAATAACACATAAAAAGTAATTTGGGAATATTGAGGTGTGTACCATATATCGCTGGTTAAATGCCAAAGATCCACAACGCAACAAAAAATTAAACTCTTTATTACAAAAATGGTACCTAAATCGTCAACATTTAAATATTCGAAAGACACCCATGATTCTATGGAGCTATAAATGTCCATTTCTAGTGCTAGAAATGGACATTTCTAACGCTAGAATCATGGGTGTCTTTTTCAACGATTAAGATACCGTAGAATGGGGCTACATGAACTTTGATGTGTTACTTGAGCCCAGTACAAAAAAAAAAATCTATATTTTGTCTACAATAATGAACGTATCGACGTGATTCATTGTTTCTCTGACAGGTTGACACTTATTGTCACGATACTTAGATCGATGGGCTGATTTTGTACTGGGCTCAAGTAACACATCAAAGTTCATGTAGCCCCGTTCTACGGTACCATTTTTGGAGTAAAGAATATAATTTATTTTCTTGCGTTGTGGCCCTTTGGCATTTAACCAGCTATATATTAATTTTTTTGTTGTGTTCTGGTGTTTGCATAGGTCCGAGTGAGGCAAGGAACAGAACCCGCGCACTTTCTACAAATCTTCAAAGGAAGGATGATTACATTTGTGGGAAAAGCGACAGACTGTGATTGTAATGTATCTCGTTTAGTATATTTTATAAATACATCTCTCTTCACGTCAAAGATTTGCAGTCATCTTGGCAATTTGTGTGTTATGCTGCACATAACTTTTGATTTATCAGCACTCTGTTAAGATCCAATGTTATCTTATTATTCTGTGATTACCTTCCAGTTTGCCTTGCAATGTAATATAATACATATGTATTATTTTGTAACATATTTCTCTCCCTTCATAAAATTAACGAATTCAACCCCGACCCATTAGTATAAAAATTAGGTATACTTACCACAAGTAACCGCAAACCTAATTCCAATCTGTAAAATGTTGTGGCGGCTCGCAGTCTACCAAAAGTAAGCAAATAGATCACTCATAAGCATCTCCCGCTCTCAATCAACAGTATGTAAAAGATGCGTTTCCTCCAAACAGTGTTACGTTTCTTTTTTATTTATTTCTTTATAAAAAAGTGTGAAAATACTGTATTTAAAATACACCCATTAACACATAGAATGGGGAAGGTATTTCAACCCGTTTGGTCGATTGATGCTTATTGCGGGAAAGGTATTTTTACCTTCTACGCCAACCTCATTTCAAAGTCAGAAAAGAAGGAATTACATATTTTATGTTTTTATATTTATAATAATAATAATAATAACTCTTTATTCCAGCTTGACTAAGTGGTGGGTGCAATACTTAGTCAGCCATATATGTTTTACAATATTTTTTTAAATAAAATAAAATTAAAAATAATAAACAAATAATAATAAAATAATAATAAAAAATAGTAATAAAAAATAATGAAAAGAAACGGTGAAAGAAAAAAAAGAAAATTTGGATAGGTGTAGATGAACATTAGCATTAATAAAACATACCTATCTCTTTGTAAAGGTCTTAACTATATCTATATCTATATAATTATCAAATCCTGTCGCCAGCGGTCCCCAGGCGTAAAAGACACCTGTCCAATGTGTTAATTATTATATATTATTTTTGTGCATGTGACATTCCCAGCGAGCGGGATAATCCTGCGCTCCCCGTCGCACTACCTGGTGCGCGTGTCGGGCAAGTACACGCGGGAGGCGCGCGGCACGGAGGTGGTGGCGGGCGCGGAGGGCGGCGGCGCGGGCGCGTGCTACATCCTGCGCGCCGCCTCGCGCTGCTGGGTGTGGTGCGCCACCAGCGCCACGGGCGACGAGCGCGAGGTCGCCAAGCAGATGGCCGCCACCGAGAACTGCCTCGTCATGCAAGGTACCCACTCGCCCACTCGCTCCAGTCATCAGTTACTCCATATACATGTTCCAGTGAAAAACCTCGGGGTGAAGGACATGTCGCTTACTCCTTTCAAGAACGTCATAAATAAAAAAAAAGATTTTTCAGGAGATCGTTTTCAAAGTTTAAAAATATAATACAGTGTTTTAAAAATAAATATCAAGCCACTTATTGAACTCTTAACTGTGCAACAGTTCTTTTTAGGTAAAACCTGAAGGTTTTTTTTTCATTTGAAAAATATTTAGTATATTTAAAAAAATACATAAACAATACCTTTTCTTCAAAATGCAAAAACAACACTTTCTGCCCTGTAGCGGGTAAATATTAAGTTAAAAATATGCTTCTTTTGCTGGGATATAGTTCATTTTCTGGGCATTCCGAAAACAAGCACAACTGAAAATTGACAATTTTTTATTTGTGACGTTCTTGAAAAGAGTGAGCGATGTAGGAGGAAGGGTAGGTAGTATTCTATATGGGTAAGGAAATGGAGAAAATTAGCAATGGCTAAGGCGGTTGAAGTTGCATACCCATATTTGTACTTGGACATTGCTAGTCCTCGAGGAACATGTACAAATCAGCAGTTTCCATGTTACACAAGCTAGTAAGAGTATGGGTATGCGACGATAAGTCCACTACTATTCTCATTATTATGAAAATAGTAGTGCACTTATTGTGCATACTCTGTTACTATTCTCGATCGTAGTGCACTACTATTCTCATAATATGTAATGAGAATAGTAGTGCACTTTTTGTGCATACTCTATTACTATTCTCGATTGTAGTGCACTACTATTCTTTATGAGAATAGTAGTGCACTTATTGTGGATACTCTATTACTATTCTCGATCGTAGTGCATTACTATTCTCATAATATGTAATTCGAATAGTAGTGCACTTATCGTTGTACACCCATACTCTTACTAGCTTGTGTAACTTGGGAACTGCTGATTTGATTTCCCTTGAGGATTATCAATGTCCAAGTGACAATCTAGTACAAATATGAGTATGCAACTCCAACTGCTTTAGCCATTGCTAATGTTCTCCATTTGCTTTCCCATATAACAGTATAACTGGCACTAATGCCTGACTGGACTAATCCTACATCCTAAGCTCCTTCATACACGGAATCTGTATCTCTTCAAATATATGTAAATCAATATATTGTTTGATTTTTTAATAATAAAATAATAAAATTTCCTCCAATAAAACAGTGTGCGACAGAGAGAAAAACCAAGTTGGCGATGTTACATAAGTTTTGAGAAGGACTTATGTTGTTTCTTTGTTTTATCAGTGGAACACTTGAAATTTAAAAAAATTAAAGGAATATATTTCTTTACATGTATTCCAGCCCTCTCTTGAATGCAGGACAGATTATCTCGCGTTCATTTCATGAGTAATCAAATTAACACTGCGTCTATCCGATTTGGTGCTCTATACACCATTCGAAAGAAGAGAGTGGTCAAAGAGGAAGAAGAAAAACTTATATTATTTGGTTGGTTCATATTACACTTATGATACAAAAAATGCAGATAATTTTCATGAGGGATCAGTATTATATTACCTCAGTCCTTCAGTGTTGCAACATATTTTCATATCTTTATTCTGAATTAGAAATAAATCTCCAATTTTTTGTGCAGGCAAGGAGAAAGCGGAGTTCTGGGATGCTCTCGGCAACAAACGGATGATGTTGACAACATCGACGCAGAGGGAACCGGATGACGTTTTACCCGCACGTCTGTTCTACGCGTCTATCGGCTTACCCGGCTATTGTGAGTTCAATTATTCCAGCACATTGAAACCATTCCCAGATCTGATAAAGAAGTATCTATCCTAGGCTTCCTGACAGACCTTCACTTGCAAAGCAATTTTTTTTTTATGAACTAAGTTGCGAAATTTATGGAAAATGTTAAACAAAATTGTATCCTGATTTTTCTATGAATTAACATTTAAAAGCTTTCAATATCCCTGTCACTGCCAATCTAAATAAAGTTTGTAAAATAACCACTAAATTTTCTACGAGTGCCCCGGTGTAGGCAATGAAAGGGATTAGTAGTTATGTAGTTAGTTCAGTTAGGGCATTTGTGCACTACATGGAATTACACGGAATTTTACCGTCCGGCACGTCAGTTAGCATATAAAATGGATTATTGGCTTGGATTGGCTTGTGCTTTTGTCCATCTTTCTTCGGATCGGTGCTCTTGATCGGTGCGTGAACACGCTGCGCGTAAATTTGATCACGCTAAACTGTCATACTCGCTTTAATTTTTCAAAACCGGACTGCCGGATGGTAAAATTCCATGTAGGCTTTAGGCAGCTAGATCCGATTCCGACCCGACGTTGGCCGGTGCACAGATGCCTTCACGACCCCGACCAGAGCAACAGACAGACACGGAACAGTGCAAAGACATTTGCAGAAAATGCCCGCTCAATCATTATTCATCTATTACGGATGTAATAGGGTGTCAATAAATAATAAATAATTATTCCCTAATTTGATAAACCCTACCCTATAGATCATGGGTAGCCAACCTGCGGCCCGTGGTCATGTATGACAAATATATTTTTAAACCAGTGATATAAATGTGATACACTGTTTGATATATCAACAATATTTGAGCTTAAGTATTATCTATGAGCCAAGTCATGCATGTTGTTATAAAAACAGTGAACTATATCCGTCTGCACACTTTTCAGCGTCGTCAATTTAAGGCAATCTCAAAACATCTCGAAAACCAGTCAAGGTGTACAATTTTAACTATTGAAATAGCTTTAAAAAAATTAAGTAAACGAAAAGAAATTAAAATCTCTCACTGAGTGGCCATTGATAAATGGGTTTTATTCTAAATAAAATTGGCAATATTGTTTGATTTATGTGTCCTAATTAATATGTTTCATTGTCAAAAATTAATTATACTATAGAGATAATTTTTTTATTGGTTCAATGTTTGCTTCCTTCTTAAATTTGATTGTAGTAATGTTTTTTTCACAACAACCCTGATTGTACTTTCTGATTGCCTCTGCGTTCAAATTGTTTATAATACTTACAAAAATCAATAAGTCTGAAATTCGTTGTTATAATTTTTTTTCTAATGTGCGGCCCTTGGGAAAATTTTAGGTCATCGATGCGGCCCAGTGTGCAATTTGGGTTGGCCAGGCCTGTTATAGATGAACCGTTGCAATTTGCAATGACACGCTGTGATTATCTCGTTTCAGTTGAAGAGATAGTCTCGTACAGCCAAACGGACCTTTCTCCGGAATATATTGCCGTACTGGACGCCCACAACTGCGTGTACATTTGGACCGGTACATATTGCTGCACTGCCGGAAGAGATTGCGCTATCAATTTAGCATTGAGGTACTTAAAAGCAGGTGAGAGAATGGAATGTTATATCTGTAGAAGTTATATCTAGTTGCGTACTTTGCGAACGCAAATATTTAACGTCGAGGATTTTTGTTGAGGTCTGGCGATAGTAAAACAAAATATATATAATAAAAAAAAATTGCATTTTCTAGTATGTGAAACATTTCATACATATCCATAAGAAATTTTTTAGCTCTAATTACAATGAATTTAAACAGTATTAGAAACTTGCATGTGAAATTAAAACGTTTGTTTTTAATTTAAGATTTCCGTATTGAATACCACTTTTTCTTCAAATCTATTGTGACAAGTGTTTCAATGCATTTTGCATCATTTTCAAACACCTAGACGGTGTATACGATGTTTTAAAATGATGCGGAATGCATCAAACATGTCACAATAAATTTTAAGAAATATTGGTATTTGCTAAGTAAAAGGTAGATTAAAAATGTATACATTTTACCACAATGAAACTGGCGAGTCAATTAATGAAAAAAGTGAAACATTTATTTAAAATGGGATAAATGTATATCATTAAAATGGGATATATGCACAAAAAAATTCCGGAGACCCATTCAGTGCTATATTTTTAGTATAAATTATTCATCTCTCCATACCATTTTGTAATAATGTAAAATGGATTGGCAATACTTTCGTGAAAATGACAATGTACAAAAAGTCATATCCCTTTAAGGTCTCCTGAAAAGTAAAAATCTGTCACTTACGCCTCTTTGTGCAGCAACAGTCGATAAACAGATGTATGTATATTAACCTAACCTTAGTCGCTAGTTTTACTGTGCAGATGTTGACATATCGTTATATTTTTCAGATCCATCCAACAGAGATGAAAACATTCCAATAATGGTGGTGTCTCAGGGCAACGAGCCCCCCACATTCACCGGCTTCTTCCCGGCTTGGGATCCTACTTTGTGGGATGTAAGAATTTTTAACTTTACAATTTCTTAAACTTTGTATAGGAGAGAATAAAAATATTTTAACACATTGTCGGCGGGACACGGCATTTGCCGTTTTTCGCGGACTGTCGGTCAACTGCGGGACACGGCAAATGCCGTTTTTGTCGACTGTCGGTTATCGGCGGGAAACGGCAATATGCGGTTTGTTATCAGCGTGAAATAAAACGCGTTGAAGGGTAATCTGCTACCTGGGTGCTAGGCGGCAGTCTGTTGACGTTATTTGAGATGCCTTGTCTGGATTGGCTAGTGTACCGCGTGTAAAGGCATCGCCAGAAATCTGGAGTTTTTATGCGATCACAATCTCCAGTTTAGTTTGAGTCATTTCACGTATTGGACTATTTTTCATACGGCTCGCACTGTTTTGTTTACTGTTTGGTATTTTATTATTTGAATATATTAGCATTGTATAGGGAATGATACCTCGGAGGGGAAGACTATTTTTTAGAGTTTACAATGCTTCTAAAATTGTAAATTCTGAATACTTAATTGAAAGTTATGAATATAATTTATTTTTGATGATCAAATGTCATTTATGATTTCTTTGAAAATTTCAATCGTAAATATTATTTGGTTAAGAAATTGTGTCAATTTTAAGAAAGCGATATATTTTTGCGCTAATCCCGAAAAACGTCCGCTATAGGCTAGAGTCTATTGTTCGAAGCGCCCGACTACAATGTGTTAATACTACCGTCAGCATGTCTCAATCGGGATTCTTTTGTTAGGCGCTAGTAAGATTGGTTCAGATCATTTTGCTTGTTGCCGGCAGTTTTTCCAGATTAAGAGAACGTAAATCTCATAGTCATTTCTTCTTTCGAGGATAATGTCATATGATATATCGCATGACACCAATGTCGCGTCACTGGCATTTGCTTGATAGTTTTTGCAGGACAACAACTTGCTTTCACCGGACAGCAAAGTGTAAATTAAACTATGGAGCGGATCAATTCAATTCTATTTCAAATAAACACTGCTGCGTTTGATATGCACATAGGATTCTAATAAAGTGTGTACTTGAAATTAATAAATTCTATTTGATTCTACTCTAAGGTAAGCCAGGATGGAGTTAAACATTTTTTTGTTTATTGCTTTCATACAACAATCCTATGATTATCATTTTGTAAATGGTATATGCAGTCCAGACATTTTTAAAATTATTTTTAAAAACATTATCCGACTAACTGGAGTAGTCACCATTCTGAGTCAGAGAAAATATCAATTCTTAAGTACAAGTAATCATGAATTTGTTCTTCTGTGCGTATCATATCAGGTCTCCCTGACATCGACTTGTCAATACAAGTTCAACACAACAATTGAAAAATTATATGGTGTTACTATCCGGAACTTAAAAAAACAATTTTAGAGACTTGTCATTGTCGATTCCCCCGGCTGATTCCAATTTTACAGATTCAAATTTTTTATTTGCAGGTGGCACTCAGTTAGGCATCTTGCGTAGTGCTAGAACAAATAAAAAAATGGCTTTCATTTGTAATAAATATTCATTTGTAATAAATATTCCCTGGTCCTTTTTTTTTTAAATATGGAATGGCGTTGCACATGTAAAACAATGCATTTGCCAATGTCAAGTTAATTGAATTCTTAATTATAAAATATGATATGATAAAAATTATAAAGATAAACTATAAATTTATTTTATTTAATTTTAGAAAAACAACTAACAGTCTGTACAAATTTGGGTTCCTGCTCGCCAGGATGAGATGGATATCTGTAGGGAGGGGAATAAGCGGGGCCAGAGATTTAAAGAAAGGTCCTTGAAATAGCCTTTTTTTAAATGGTCAGCCAAGTCGACCGAACTAGTTGTTAGTGTATACACACTGACAACTGGTTGGGACGACAAATGTATACACATCTCTGTTTCATATTTGCCTGTTTTCTAGGGTCACAAGTCTTTCGACAGAGTGAGGAAAGAAATAGAAGGGCGGGTGGACGGAGACAGCAACGGGGCGGCCAACGGGAACTCGGAAACCTCGTTGTTTGACCAATACGACAAGTATCCTCTGTCGGTGCTTCGAGGGCCGCTGGACAAACTGCCGCCCAATATCGACCCTCTTCTGAAGGAGGTAAATATCCATGTTTCAAATACGAGAGGGATGCTATCGAGACGTTACAAATATCTCAAGAGACAAGAGTTTTTTGAGATATCTGTAAGTGAATATGGAGGTCTTAAAGGTTACAGCTTTTTTATTTCACAAAAACGACAACAGATGGCAATAGCAACTTGCGGATGATTGATTCCTCATATTAAATAATCCCTTACCGCACCCCAATGGTGCATAGGGCACTGCTTCATATAAACGCAGTGTTATCTCGATCGATTACACTTGAAGGAAAGATGATCGGCCCTCCACTTCAGGTACCAGTCCAGTGTAATATTGAATAAATATTAGAGTGAAAAAATCACTTATATTTATTAAACCCCCCTGGGAATCGAACCCGGGACCTCCAGAACGGTAGGCCAGCATGCTGACCATTACACTACGGAGGCAGACAGATCAGTATTCATATTCATCTTCTTCTTACCTCTATCCACACTTAATAGTATAAAGGGCACTACACTGTATCGAACCAGTGTTATCTCGATTTTTAATTATGTGCAAATAATAAACATAATACTATGTAAGCAAAGTGATCAGTCCTCCATGGGATATATAGACTATGATAAATATGGATATTCACCCATGGCCAGAATGGTGAATGGTACAAAGTGTGTAAAATGGCCACATAAACTAGCCAATGACAAGTTGTAAGTCATATCCAGACTGGCATATTTTCTTTTCAAACATTTTCTTTGTCTCTGTTTAAATATATCAAATGTAGCGGTAAATCAATATTATAATTAATATAAGAGATACCTGAGCTGGAGCCAAAAGTATTGTAAACGGTAAACTTAACTTGTCCGCCTCCGTAGTGTAATGGTCAGCACGCTCGGCTACCATTCTGGAGGTCCCGGGTTCGATTCCCAAGGGGGGTAAAATAAATATAAGTGATTTTTTCACTGTCACATTTATTCAATATCACCCTGGACTGGTACCTGAAGCGGAGGGCTGATCACCTTTCCTTCATGTGTAAACGATCAAGATAACACTGCGTTTATATAACACAGTGCCCTATGCACCATTGGGGTGCGGATAAGGGTTTTATTATTATTTTTATTATTAAACTTAATTTAATTAACGGTAAATTTAAGAAAAAGCAATTGCATACATAATTTTCATAGCTTTGTAAATGGCTAAGTCATTAAAAATAGTAGCAAAGTAATAGTTTTTGTTAGTTCTTGGGACGTCAATTCGTATTCCAGTTCAAAAGGACAAGTTTCAGGTCAAACCTCCCGTGGTCCGATAGATTTTTTGGAGATAATAAGAAAAAATAATAATAATTTTTGACATCTCATCAAAGATGAAGAAGAATATGGAAGTCTGGGCATTTACGGGGCTGACGACCGTCATAGGCTGGTTTAAGTGATCACTTTACACACGTGTAACATTCACCAATTCTACCCATTATTGACAACCACACTACTCAAATTCTTGGAAGTTCTATATATATGAACCAATTTAGAAACCTGTTCTTGAATCACTAGAACTCCACTAGAGACATCTATTGGTGAGATGTAAAGAAGCTCTTTATTAAGCAGAAACTCTTATATTAGTATGTGAGGTCCAAATCCTGGATTACAATCACACACATGAGAAACACCAGAAAATACCATTTTCATTTTTATTACTTAAGCTTATAATTTGACCAATTTTGTATTTTCTGGCGTTTCTCATGTGTGTGATTGAAATCCAGGATTTGGACCTCACATACTAATTATAAGAGTTTCTGCTTAATAAAGAGCTTCTTTACATTCACCAATAGATGTCTTTAGTGAAGTTCTAGTGATTCAAGAACAAGGTTTCTAAATTGGTTCATATATATAGAACTTCCAAGAATTTGAGTAGTGTGGTTGTCAATAATGGGTAGAATTGGTGAATGTTACACGTGTGTAAAGTGATCACTTAAACCAGCCTATGACGGTCGTCAGCCCCGTAAATGCCCAGACTTCCATATTCTTCTTCATCTTTGATGAGATGTCAAAAAATAATATGAAAATAACTCCTGTAATTGGAGACAATCCAGGTTTTGTGAACAAGTATTTGGACACTCAAAAAATGTTGTAAGAAAAAAATATGTTATAAAGATTGTGGGAGTGGGCGGTTTAATACTTTACTATATTTTTCCAGCTATACCTGACACACGACGACTTTGTATCCACATTCGGAGTATCTTATAATAAGTTCAAAACCCTCCCAATTTGGAAGCAAAAGGATTTCAAGAAAATGGCGGGACTCTTTTGAGAATCAGCAAGTACCTACTACAATAATGACGAAAAATACGGAAATACCTCCATTAGTCCGGTCAGTTCAATAAGTTGAGCAAATTAGGCCAAAACCAAGCAATATTACAGATAAACTACATTATGTGATTTAAATAAAAATGTAAAATTGATTTTATTTTCACCAAATATCACATTGTCAATTCGAACAGTAGATAAGGGAATCGTGATACTTAATGTCGATTAATTTACAAGGAGTGAAAATACTTTTTTTTTTAGTTGTGATAAACTGTTTTTTTTCACTAACTCTTGTATAATTTCAACCGTAATGGTAGCCACAACGTTGGGAGAAGGAAAGACTACACGGGAAACTCCAGAATATATCGTGGGTATACTGTCAAAAAACATTAACTCTAAAATCCCTGTTTGAATAATCCGTTATTTAAAGCTTTTAGCCTGAATAAAATACCCGCTATCTAAACTTAAAGTTGAATTATCTTTTAAAAACACATTAATATGACATTTCAAACTACTTAGTGTATTTTGCCAGTTTATAGAATGTTAAAAACTTTATAGTATGCATCATTAAGTCAAAATTTTATATTTTCAATTTAACGTTTTTTGCCAGTACACCCACAATATCGCTCACTCCTTTCAAGAACGTCACAAATCAAAAAACTTAAATTTTCAAGAGAACGTTTTTAAAGTTTAAAAATATAACACAATTTATGAAAAATAAATAACAAGCTACTTATTGAACTTTTTACTGTGTAACAGATCTTTTTAGGTAAAACCTGAAGGTTTTTTCTCCATTTGAAAAATATTTAGTATGTTTAAAAAAATAATTAAACAATACTTTTTATTCAAAATGCAAAAACAACATTTTCAGCCCTGTAGCGGGTAAATATAAGGTTAAAAAAAATGCCTCTTTTGCTGGGATATAGTACATTTTCTGGGCAATCCGAAAACATGCACAACTGAAAATTGTCGATTTTTGATTTATGACGTTCTTGAAAGGAGTGAGCGATATGTATTCTATAGTTAATTAACTGCCGAAATTCACATTCATCTTTGTCTTCATTTCTGTATCAAAAAATTGGTTGTCACTGTGATCAAATGTACTGTATCAAATATCATAATTATAATAATTCAGTATGCTGTATTATAATTCTGAAATCATCAATTTTGCCATATTGATAAGAATTTTTTTTTGACTGGTCCATTTTTGCCATACAGTTAATGTATCGACCGGACTGAGTGAGGTGTTTATGTATTGTAGGTTGTATGAAATGTGATTGAATTTTTAGGGATAGGTATAATATTATGAATCTTAATTTGTAATATTGCAACAGGTTAACATTTTTTTAAAGCACTTTAGTTTACATTGTGTTTTTCAAGATGATCGCATTTATATTTATTTTGATGCACGCACTATCTCACAGCCAAAAACTAGATTTAAGGAAAAAATTATGAAATTAATAAAAAATGTATTTGATAATTTTTTTTGCACTGAGTAAGATTTTTTTATCTGGCTTTACATCAAATAGACAAAGATTACAGGTGGGGTGATGATTTGTAGCTGGTATTTTGTAACATCATATATCCTGTTCAAAAGCTCAAATCTAGTGTTTTTCAATCAGTTTTTCCCACTAGCATTCAAAGTTTACCTTAGAAGAGGACATTTCTAAACATACCGAAAGTTAGTTTTGCCTAAATGGAGACAAATTTTAACATTTAAAAATCTTGCATTGCATTTCTCTAACTAAAGTATATATGTGTACCACATTAATTGGATACTCAAAACTTTTTGAAAGTAATTATAATAATGCTTGGTGGACTCGAATAAAAAGGTTGAAAAACACTGCCTCAGTCAGACGAACATGTTATGCCTTGTTGGTAATTATATTATAAGCGAGTTATTATGTATAACTCATTGTAAGGGTTGGATAATATAAAATAAAAGAGTAATTTATTCAACATGTTATTTATTATTTATTGTTTACATGATTGTCACTTAACTCTAGATTCAATTTAATTATTAAAATCTTTACAATATACAAAGTTTGTAAAATTCAATAAAATAATTTTAATTCTTGGAAACATAACTTAGCGCTCCTGTTACCGCACGTGTCGGGGGGAGTAACAGAAACCTGCTCCTGTTATTGCACGTATCGGTTAGAGCAGCAGAAGCCTGCTCCTGTACATCCTGCTCACATATCGGCGAGAGTAACAGAAGCTCCTTTTAATGCGTGTTAGAGCGAGAGCGACAGAAACCCACTCCTGTCACCGCACGCATCGGGCGGAGCGACAAACCCACGGAGTAGCTATTTGGATATGTGGGAATCGTTTCAACACCCTCCTAAGTAACACGGCGATGAAGTACAATGCGGAAGGAACTCCCTGCGCTGCCCACAGCGCCTCTATTATATAGAGCCCGCTACTTTACCCCTCCATTCGTACAATTACAACTTAATCATTTTACAGTAATGAAATCATAGACACGAATCAATCCACTAACTTACAACGCGATTAAAGTAATATATTAAGGAAGCTCCGATGTAAATAAAGCGTAAGTTAAAATGAAGAAGCTATCCACATCGCAAGTAAATGGCAACAAACTGACGCCATACAGTCTACTTCTTATCGGCAAAATGAAGCTTTAGATCTATTTTTGGTAATAAGAACAAGAAAATATACAACACGCGTTAAGTAAACAAACCAGTAGAAACAATGAGATGAACCAACAACGGAATATACACCATAACACGCAGATTCAACTAAGTGTAGAAGAAGCGGGAATGTAAAGAGAGTAACTATATTCTGTACAATGACTCGAAAACGTGAAACAAGCGTATGAGATGATCATTACAACTAAATGTAGACTCAAAGTAGCACCAGTCTACTTCAAAGTAAAACATACCCTCCCTGTCCCCTGTCCTGTACACCAGCTGCACTTGGGCTCTTCCCATCTTACCATCTTACCATCTTACCTCGCTACCATACACTAATTTACACATTATGCATAGTATAACACAAAGCCCAGATAAAACCAATTCCAGTCAATTTCACTTGTGAAATCACACAAATCTCTACAAAATAAATGCTACTAAAATAATTCAGTTTATGGTTAATGTATTAAGAAATTATATTAAAAACTTAACTTACAAAAGCTTTCATTTTTCGACAGCCTTAAATAATCATTTTAAAACCTCCGAGGTGGAGGTGGCGTATTACGCAACTGACAATTACCGGGACAGATGAGGAAGAGATCTCGATCAATCCTAGCATATTAAAAAATCTTTTATCAGTTTAAATTTATACATATAAAAATATAAAAACTCATCGCACAAAAGGCAAAAGTGCTTTAAGTTTTTTTTTTTTCTACAAAGCTAGGTTGCCAAATTGATCCGTAGCATCCCCGGTCGTCAAGCTGCGCCCGGTAATTCCAGAGTCCGCCGCGTGTAGAATTCAATACACAAAACAAAAAGCCGAATGGATGACTGTAATTGCGGATATTTAGTATAAAACATTGCGTGGACAAATGGCTTTGGTTAAAGTAAAAGCATTATAATTTAACACAACAAACTAGACTGGGTGGATTGAAACATTATGTATAGTCAATGAGTAAGTCAAATTACATTCACATTGAGTCGAGTACATTACTAATCCTAAGTACACCTTCGTTTTGTATCATTTCTTCATCACAGTCTTCTTTATCCTCCATATACTCAATTGCGTCCCGTGACAATGTTAATTCTGAAATTAGTAATTGGTGCGATTTACACAAAACTACATAACAGCAAATATTGTGAGGTTAAAATACAAGTTGTCTAATAGTTATACATCCCGAGGCAGTATATTCAGTGAGCTAGCATCATTATTGTCAAGTTCAATTAGAATATAGGTATAGCAACACTAAATACTGTATACTAAATCAGTAATACTTGATGTATTAAATAAAGTTCAGAAGCATCCACCTTACAAAATGTAAAAAAAAAGAGTTCTGTATTTCCATTTTAAGTCTTAACAGTACATTCGCCTCCGTGATGCGTAATGGTAAGCGTGTTTGCCTACCGTGCTGGAGTGCCTGCGTTCGATTCCCGGGGGAGTCAAAATAAATATTCGCAATTTAATCACTCAAATATTTATTTGATTTCACCCTGGACTGGCACCTGAAGCGCGAAGCTGGTCACCTTGCCTTCGTATAGTTAAAAATCAAAATAACGCTGCCTATACGATACAGTGCCCTATGCGCCAATGGGTGTGGTCAAAAGTTCAAAGAAAAGTACATAATACTTATGTTTGTGATATTATGGCAATTTTGCGATCATTTAAAAAAATATATGTATGAAAATATCTCAATGATTAAAGAAAACACTTGTTTTTTACCACTTGAGTTTTATTATAGACTACATGTTTCAGAAGTTAAACTTCCATCATTCAGGTCTGTATAATAGTTATTATACAGACCTGAATGATAGAAGTTTAACTTCTGAAACATGTAATCTATAATAAAACTCAAGTGGTAAAAAACAAGTGTTTTCTTTAATCATTGTAACATGTCTTACCACAAAGTTAATGCCGAAACAATAAATAAAATATCTCAAGTAAATGATGTTCACCAAATTGAAAACATTTTCTGATTTGTAGGCGAAAACTGTCTGAATAAAGAGGTAAAGGCCTGCCAAATATATATTAACCTTTCGCATTACCAAATTCCTTCATTATTATTTTTTACCTAGCACCAATAAATTAATTTAAAATATAGATTTCAAAAAAGAGATTCCACATTAGTTCTGTATTGGAACATTGTAGAGCGTGTATCAATTTGTCGATTCATAGTACACTAAGACCTCACTTTGCGTCGTAGATACATTCCAAAAGATTACCCGAAATTTAATAATAAAATAAAACCCTTATCCGCACCCCAATGGTGCATAGGGCACTGCGTCATATAAACGCTAAGTTATCTTGATCGTTTACACATGAAGGAAAGGTGATCAGCCCTCCGCTTCAGGTACCAGTCCAGGGTAATATTGAATAAATATGACAGTGAAAAAATCACTTATATTTATTTTACCCCCCTTGGGAATCGAACCCGGGACCTTCAGAACGGTAGCCGAGCGTGCTGACCATTACACTACGGAGGCGGACAACCCGAAATTTAAACAAAATTTAAACCTGCAAAACGGGAAATTACCTTTTAGAAAATTAAAAAATGATTCTCGGAATAATAATTTTAAAAAAACAATGCAATTCGAAAAAATAATGACGCACACGAAAATGAGTCTTAATTCAGTAATGACGCAAAGCGAGGTGTGAGTGTATTTTTGAAATTGTACCATAAAATGTCGAGCTTAACTTGACATAGGAGTTGGCACATAAGAACACTGTCAAACCACATTTCACATAGGAATCATAAGGGTTAGTATAACTTGTACAATACTGTAAATAAATGTCATTATAATGGGAACTCTTGAGGTCAATTAAATGTTTTCATTTCTCTTCAACTTCTTGACCATTATCTGCACCCAACGGTGCATAAGGCACAGCATCACACAGTGTTATCTCAATTGCTAATTACATGAAGGCGAGGTGATGTGTTCTACGCTTTAGATTTAGCAGATTAGAGAGACGGATCACATACATTTATGTACACCCTCGCTGGAAATCGAACCCGGGACCTCCTGCAGGTAGCCAAACACATTTACTATTACACTACCCAGGCGGCAAATATATTATAAATACCCTGATGGAAAAACTCTCAAAATTTCAAAACATTTATCAATCACCCTTATATACAATTTCCATGAAACAGAGATTCCATTCATAGAGGATGTAGAGAATATTCTACTACCTCCATTTTTGTAAAAAAAATGTGATGTAAGTACATCTAAAAAAGCGTTTTAATGGATTTTTCAACATCTTGAGTTATCAAATTATTTATCATTGAGAGCAATTGATAAATGTGATGAATTTTAAAGTAAAAACGGCCTTTTTGTGACAGCCGACCTGTCTAGCTGTCAGACAAATAAAACATAAAATATTAATCAGGAATAAAATAAATGATGGCATTCAGAATATTTCATATCGATATCAAGTCTCTGTAGAAGTATTTAGAACTGGCACAGCTAAAAGATAACTTTTGAACAAGAAATAGAATTAAAGCACATGTTTAATCAAAGCATTGTATGAAGACTATTTGTATTATATTACATATTCTAATTGGGTAGTGTTTTAATCATATGAAAAGATTTAGATTTAGTATTGTACACATGAATGTTTGATTCAGGTACATTGACAGCCTCATTATATTGCTATTTCAATTCGGAAAATAATGTAGAAAGTATTGCCTATAAATATTCACGAAAAACAGACCGATAGTAAAATGTCATCAAAAATTCTTAAGCTCATACTTTTCACACTAGTCTAGACTTCCAAAAGAAGAATATAATACTATCCAATCGGAGTTATTGTAATCTTAAATGTGCATTAACATGTAAGCAATGTGATAATGGTGTTATTCCCAATCACATATTTTCATTAATAACCGAAATATATTTTTCAAAAATTCAAGTGTTGCAACTATTCTTAATTTTTAAAAGACTCAAAACTATTCAAATATCGAAAGATTCTATTTTCGTCTAGAATAGTTTTTTTATATTCTAGAATTATTACAACCATTTTTTTCTATTATCAAATATATTATTGCTTTATTTCCTATTATCACTATTTTCTTATTGCAATTTAAATGAAAATACTACAAAAAAATGCAGATGGGAGGATATGTACTCGACTGAGACGTTTAATTTCAAAGATGGCATATTCCATTTCAAAATTCTATTACGAAAAATATCGTATCATTTAACATGCAAATTGAAAAAAATATTCACATATGTAATTAATTTTGAAAAACCCATCTTCAACAACCACGCTTAGATTATTTAAGTCACTTGTAAGTGAACTTTTCATCCAGCAGCAAATCTCCCCAGACGGGGCGAAAGGTTTATAGTTATCACATTCTGGACCAATGTTTTGACTACCACCCCACACATATCGTCAAAACCTTACGGACTATCCAGGTATTGGTAAAAAAAGACTATCCAATCTCCTCGGGCATCGTACATCTGCCGATAAGTCACCATGACTCTTGCAAGTCAGTTGAAATATGGACACATAGAAAAATAAATGGGCTAAAAGGCAAAACAAGCACGTTTTCACCTCATAGCCTACTTAGAATTTACAAAAATACAATGTGAAAAGTTGCTCTAAAGTGTGATAAGCAAACTGTGCTCGAGGACCAGCTAAACTTCAGAAACTTGTGGGAAAAAATGCTTAAAAAAAAAAGAAAATGCTATCAATTTATGAAACTTTTTGTGAATAAGTGGAAAAAATGCTTAAAAAAAAAAAAGAAAATGCTATCAATTTATGAAACTTTTTGTGAATAAGTTCAGTGCTACCTTAAATCGAAATTTAAAAAATATATATTTTTTGTACAAAAAAATTAACATTTAATTCTAGGGTAAAAAATGAGCAGAAAGGGGTCATTAAAAGTATACATATTATTAGTGATTTTAACTATGCGATATTTGCGCCACAGGGATATCTCTACCTACAAGAGATACAAACAGCATAAACTGTGTATGAGTGCAGGTTATATTGACTAGTCTTGCAAAATAGCATTCTTTATTGAGACATGTGACTTTGAACTATTTTACAACTAATTTGACTCGTGTTTCTTGCGTGACATTTGACAAATACAACCAAAAATTAACATTTAGAATGATCCCCGAAGTTTCATAATCTGGTCCTAAAGCACGGTGTATATAAGTACATGGTCTGAAAGGAGTGTTGGTAATACATACTAATCTACAAACTCCTGGGAAATTGTAAGGTAGAATATATGTACAATTTAGAAAGAGGCACAACCCTAAATTATCTGTTTTTTTCAGTAAATGTTTCTAAAAAGGTGATTCCAGATGGTATTTAATGTTTAAACATTGAGGTTATATTTTCATGAGCTGTTTAATACTAAGTTCTTATACTCCTGAGCTGTTTGATACAAACATGTTCTTATTCTCACACTTATGGTCCTTTGTTTTGTGTTGTATCAACATACTCGAGAAATATAAATAAACATACATATGGAAATAAGTATTTATAAGCTGTCCTTAACCATTGCGGCCCACAATTATTTATATATTAGAATATTTATTAAAACACAGACCGGCACATGTGTAAATTATTACTTTTTCACAATTATTTTTCCATCACCAAAAACATAAAGTATGCGAATATTTAAATGTGGTTGTTAAAAAGAATATTCCCATTCTCGAACTGTGACTTGAACAACCAATTGAAAGTGCGCAAGGTATGTCGTTATATCTTTGCCACTCTCTTATACGGAGCAGAACCGAGTGCTATCCCGTATGGGATTATCAAAATCTTCCGGGAGGACATATCTCAAATACTAAAGCCCTCCGACATATGGAAAAAGAACGAGCAGTGCTTCGTAGTATTGAAATACAGATTGAGAAGGCAGGAGCATGTAAGATGCCACAGTTGCAGAAACTGCGCATAATGGTTGTCAACGTCTGTTATAAGATGAAACAAAATGATAATGCACCAACACGATACAAAGCTCGGTGGCATCATATGCCGGTTATTTAACATACTCCAACCACAAATAAAATGCACATACTTCATACTTCGTGTAAACATCACCTCAACCGTTCACAATAGCACATAATACATATACGGAAACATAATAACACACAAACTGAACATTCACTATCATTTAGTTTATAGGAATTAGCGGAAGGACACTTGAAGTAATTATTTGTACACAAACGTGTGTGATAAGGAACTTGAATATATACACGGTCAATTTAGCTTAAATTAGTGGCAATATTCACCCTGAAACATTAAGAGTTTCAGCCATAGAACGCTCGTAGAATAGTAACATCGGTTTAGTCAAAATTAAAGATAGGTACATACAATATAATGCAAGATAAATAAGGTGAGGTATTATTTCTAAGTAAATATAAATTTCGTTGATAACAGGAACAAAATAATATCAAATAGAGCGCGCGCACGTCGGAACACGCCACAATCCAATAAATAAATTCACAAAACAGAATGATTGAATAAGTACAATAATTCTCTTTGACTTATAAACATGAGCATTTTATATATCTAAATAACGAGAAAATATAAAGTGATGTAACCAATTAGTGATGGACACTAACCATGCCTTCAGGCGTAACAGAACTGGCTTAATGGATCTCCACTCGCGTGACTCCAACTCCATTCATTTAATTAAATGAATATGCAATAATGTCTTGCGTATCAAAACCTTGAAACATCAAAACTGGAAAGTGCAAAAAGCTTGAAGCGCAATTTTGAGCACTTGACACTTAACCCTCAAAAAAATTAATTAAATAGTTCTTAGAAAAACAACAAAACTAAATTTATTAACCTCCTTGAACCTGGCATTTTTTTATGTAATTCGATAATCATATCAGAAACGGATTTTTTTGAAAAACATTTTATAAAAAAAAATACTCTATTTCGGATGCATTTAATCAGTGATCTTGGATTTTAACTTCACAGTTGGATTTGGGTGAGAAAAGGTGGACACAATGAAGAACCATGAATGACCGAAGCACCGCATTTTATATATAAGTGTCACTTAAAGAGCTTTCGCATTCCAGTATCAATACGACTCATTGGAGTATTTAAGCCAGTTTGGTTACGATTTAGAAAAAGCATTCGGGAGAAGAAGTTTGAAGAGAAGGAAAACAGTTTCAATTATATAAACTGTAGAGATAGGAAACTTGTTCCTGCGCACGATTGTCGGTCGGTCGGTTGGTCCCCTAGTTGCGGGGGTGTATGCGGTGGCATTGGGTCCAGGGTCATTTGTTAGCGAGAGATGCGTTAGCGGGAAGTGTGGCGGCCCTCTGGTTTTTGCTCATGTAAGCCTTCAGCGAAGATCTGGTGGACTCCCTGCCAAATGTTACACCTCTCATGTTAGATGGGAAACCAGCGCCTCGGGTATTACAGAATTAAGCGGGCATTAACCGTTTCGCAAGACGCAAACGGCTGTTTTCCTACGAGTTACTTTGTTAAATTAGTAACCCTAATGCCTTAAAACTTAATTTTGTATCAAAATTAGAGATCTCTCTTCGTAATAATGTTCAACTTTACAAACAATACATACTGACCCCAATATACGGACAAAACAAATATATATAGACAACACAAAGTAGACAGTACGTAGACGATAAATAAAGCTGCGACTACTACATACACAAAATAAATATCAAATTTATGTCATGCTCAGAAAAATATTATATCCCAATAGGTGTATATAGGAAATTATATAAATACATTTGAAAGTGCATTTCAAAGAGGATGCATAGTAAATATTTATAATTTTTTCATCAGAAATCAGAAAAGTGTAGGGTAGTTGTAGCAATCATCGTTGCCATATCTCAAAATGTTTAACTGGTTGTGAATTTGGTAAAAATTTAAATCACAAATACATATTGAAGAAATATCAAGCAAGTACTATGTAAATAAATAATGGTGTTAAATTATAAAATGCAGATATAAATTAGGCGTTAAGAAGCGTTAAGTATTATTATGACAGGAAAGATATTAACATAATACATATGTATAAGTTAAATATCAGCTTAGAGATCAATGTATATTAAAGAAGAAAAAAGTTTATTTTTATTCGGAGACTATAAAAAAACACATACACTCCACGCAAAGTGAAGCACTAAACGGACAAAACTTTGTAGAATTACCAATTCCTTTCATTGCCATTTTAAAATGTCATTATTAAAGCATGATGCAAGTGGTGCATTTTGCTTTGAGCAAAGTGTAAACAGCAAAAGTCCCTCAATTAGAACAATCATAGTTCGTAATTCACATAATTTTCTAGCCCCCCAAAACTGATAGTTTTGTAAAAAGAAAATGTATGTATGTAACACAATTTTTTAAGGTTATCTAAAAAATACCTAAAATGAATGCCATAAATATACCAACAGTGTGACAGGCACATCTATATATTTTAATGTGTCTTGAAAAAATATATGTGGTTAATATTGACAGATGAATATAGGAAACAATTTTTTTTTAAAAACAAATTTCAAGAGAGCGACAGAGTTTTGAAATATCAATCTATTGGGGAAGATAGCTTTTTTGTTCTAAGATCTAGCGATTGATATATTAAATATGGGATATGAAGATTGTAAAATCTAAATTTATTGACAATTTACTCATTTATGTAAAATAGGGTTCATTATCCCAGCTGGGAAATTTGAAGGAGCAAATTTGACACTAACAACATGATATTTCCTCTTTCCGCAGACGGAATTATTTTATCTGAATGTTGAAGGAATTGGATATCTAATCTACATCTTTATAAATAAATAAAGGGTGCAAAAAAGTAGATAAATACTGGAAAATTCTAAAAATTGGCTAAATATGTATCTTTAAAAATATAGTAATTTGTTTCAGATAAGATACTACAACATAGAGATGTTTTATCATGGCGAGGAGTCGAACCCTATTACTTTAGATTACATATACAGTGAAACTTCTTTCTATCGTTTTTAAAGGGACCTAATGAAATAAACTATGAATGCGGGAAAACAATGAATGCGGGATTAAGAAATCGATACACAAGGGAGATACGATCGAGTAAAGATACAGTCCTCATCTGCATAACCATTGGTAGGTTGAAATTCTAAGGATACAAGTTTAAGATGTAAATAAATGTATTTATTTTTAAAAAGTTTATTGCATTGTAAATAATTTGCTATCATAATTTGTTTTTTTTTTACTGTTTTATTTCTGAAGTCAACAGTATATTTTTGGCTTTGCAAATAATGTTTTTTTTGGCATCAAATACTGAATGTCCGTAGTAGAAAGTTTTCAATCTTCCAAAGAGTGTGCATGCTTCTGAAAATGAAGGTACAGGCAGCGAATCCTCTTCATCTATATCAACCTCTTCTGCTATATCTGTCAACTTGCGTCACACAAGCTTTCGATAGTTTCTATCCCACACGTTGGAATATTGTCATGAAATGTAAAAAAATTGAGAAAATTATGAGCAGTATAATAAAATAAAAAACAGACAAAATATATCAAATATGCAGCGTAATTCAAACGATGAATGTGGTAAAATAATGATAGCTAAACTATCGATGCGATCTATTTTTGTATGAAATGAATTCGGGGTATAAGAAATAAACGATACATCCAGGAAAATTATTATTTGAGGAAAGATAGAAAGAGTTTTCACTGTATGCATATTGATGAATGTGACAATATTAATAATTCAAGATCATTCCTAGTAAATCTTATCTACTCTACCATATAAATTTAAATGACATTAATCTACTAAATAAATCTTGCAAAAAAATACAATTTGACGTGAATTCAAAAGTAGGAAACAGTATCTTTAATAATGGGAACTTGCAGTGCCTGTTTTTTTGACAGAATACAACTCATTGGTGGATTGTGTTGGTATAAAAATTTTAACTAAATTTAGAAAATACATAATTAGCATTACTCACACAATCTTAATTAGTGGACTGTTCCTTAAAATCATAGAATGGAAAGTAAGTAAGTACCTGAAATTTTTGTCACGTTTTTAGTAAGTTTATAATGGATATGGTAAAAGTTTGTTGATTCGAGCAACAATAATTTGAATCATAATTAGAAAAATATAACAAAGTTCTAGTCTCTCTACATTTTTTCACATTAAAAATTCTATATTTTAAAAAGTTAAATGGTCATAATTTTTTTGTAAATAAATTTACAAAAAATTAAACTTTAAAAAGACGTTTTTTTTTAACCTTAAGTTTCCAAATATTTATTCTTTGCTAATGTTATTTTGTTCAGCAGAAAATACTAATTCGCTTGGAAACATTAACGCTCATTAGTTTTTATGTAAAATAATTTTTCAAATTATTTCTCCATTAATTTTTAATTGACAATCCTTTACTATATAATATATACATATACCTACCCACCTGTTAACAACAAAAAGTGACCATTATATTGTTATAAACCTATTAAAAAATTTGATCTCCGAAATAATATTTAAGTATTACGCATAAAATCTGATCAAAGAAATCCGAATCCGAATCTGACGAAAAAAAAATGTAGAATCCGCCTATTGTAAAATATTAAGCAGAAGATGTTTTTAAAAATTGTTTTGAATTTTAGGCATAATTCATTACGAGAATACAAATATTTTCCAGTTTTCATTAAAAATGTCATCAAATTTTTATTTGAGCTCAATCAATTGACTTTTATGTCTTGATTTCAAGCATATTCCATAAATTACATATTAATTACAAAAGACAACATTTTGAATTGATTTGGTATGAAGGTTTTTGGTTGACGGATTACGATAACGTTAAACAAGCGCTCGATTGATTTATTTGCGATCACAATAAGCGGATTCCACTCAACTAAATTGTATCTAGAGGCGAAAAAATAAAGTTGCATGCAGAAGTACAATTTGGTACACATAACATGCACACAATGCTGAAGAATCAAAGGTGTGTAAACATTAAAAAATTCTATACCAATGCCTAATTAAACTGGTAGCTTAGACCACAAACTAATTTTCTTATTTCTTATTCTGTCTCAGTTAAGACTTATTCACCTTAGGCAGTCGTAGGTAATATTAATTACCGTAGAACGGGGCTACTTTGAACTTTGATGTGTTACTTGAGCCCAGTACAAAAAAAATATTTAGATCGTGATTTTGATTGCAGTATCGTGACAATAAGTGTCACCTGTCAGGGAAACAATGAATCATGTCGATACGTTCATTATTGTAGACCAAATGCAGATAATTTTTTTTTTGTACTGGGCTCAAGTAACACATCAAAGTTCAAGTAGCCCCGTTCTACGGTACATAAAATGCATAAGTGCAAGTGAGACTTCCATAGAAAATTATTTGTGATTCAAGCTAGCGGTTGATTTTGGACATGGAATAGATTTTTTTAAAACTTTATTAAAGAAAAGTCTACAAAACTTTTTTTTTAAAGATATTCCAACCAGAATGGGAATAACCAATTATATTTTTAAAGGTGGAGACTAACCGGAGCATTTAGTCGTAACATAACATCGTAACATTGCTAGCGGCAAGCATCAGCAAGCATCCGAAACTATGGATGGAGCGCTCGGCTCGCTGTACTGACTGCCTGAATGCTCGCATCGTAACATGTTACGTTACGACAAAATGCTCCGATCAGTCTTCACCCTTTTGGAATGCAAATGTGTCCATTTTTCCAATATTTGACATGCATTTTGAGAAATGATTTTGTTTAAATAATCAATTTGAACCTACCCCTTCAAATATTACATTAACGTAATACACATCTCAAATTTTGAAGCAAAAAATATAAATAATTTCAGAAAACGCCCAATGAGCAGAGAAAGTCACTTATTGATATTATCAGTGGAAAAGTTTACAATGTCAAACCATCAAACAAGAAAGAATTGTTTGGTGGCTCTAACAAAGCATGTGATTTAAAATATATGTGTATATATGTGACGTAAAGAGTAGTTTGAATACTGGTGGACCGGTTGTCCCAATGAAGAGACATAAAAATATTGCACAGTAAAATGAAAATTCAGAATTTAGAAAATATAATTCAATTCTTGTCCTTATAGTTCACATCAAACTATCTGTAATTGAAAAAAGCTTGATAATCATAAGTTTAAAAAAAAAAATTTCATCCAAAATTTTAAATAAAATTGCAAGAAATGCGGAAAATAATAATGAAAAAAACAACTGACTGAAATTTATGTTTTCATTCAATACTTTTGCCTACAGAGTTGATTGGTTAAGAATGTGAAGGAAGCTAGGAGAGTATGCCAGGATAAAGAGTGTGGCGTTCCGTCCTCTTTCCCTACTCCTGCAGGGAAACGGCGTGATGGTAGTAGCAGTAGTAGTAAATGTGTTTTTAAAATTTAATTTGACATTCTATATACATATTTGTCCCTAATGTTGATTCCTCAAAATTTGAATTAATGAGCTTTTAATTTATACTATTAATTTATGCTTTTAATTTATACTATTCAATTTTTTTTTCCAATTTTTTCATCAACCCCGACCCTAATTATACTCAGACAGTCTGCCGCCCGACCCTCAGTATACTAATCAAACATATAACCGCAAACCTAATTCCGATCTGTACAATGTTCTTTGGCATCTCTCGTGCTTTACTAAAAGTAAGCAAGTAGAATGCTAATAAGTGTCTCCCGCTCTCTACCAACAGTATGTTAAAGACAATTTGAAGTGTTTCCCACAAACAATGTGTTATGTTAACCTTTCTTTGTCGGTGATATGTATTTACAACAATTCGACTCTAATAACGAGAATATCGCAATTATAGTAGATGAGGCTCAAAATTTTTGTATTCCTCCGTAATACAATCACATATTACATAAAAGTATTATAATATATAAGTTATTCATTTGCAGCAGCGGAAATAAATAATTTGCGAAAAAATCGAGAATAGAATGACCAATACACAAACGTTCCTCAGTGTGTGCGTGCGTGCCGTGCTTTGTCGTACCGCTACGCCAGCTATGGCGGCTAGTTACGACATTTTTTCTCGTTTTCACATACTTACCAGAGCAAACACATTATTCCCGTTTTTAAATCACATTTTGATATGGTGTAAAAAATACATATCACCTTTTTATTATCGTAAGGGAAAGGTTAAAAGCTACTACTACTACTACTTGTCTGCCTCCGTGGTCTAAAAGTCAGCACGCGGTCTAATAGGCTACCGTTCTTGAGGTCCCGGGTTTGATTCCCAGGAGGGGGTCAAGTAAATATAAGTGATTTTTTCACTTTAATATTTATTCAATATTACCCAATATTAACCTGAAGCGGAGGGCTGATCACCTCGCCTTCATGTGTTAACGATCAAGATAACTCTGCATTTATGTGATGCAGTGCCCTATGCACCATTGGGGTGCGGATAAGGGTTTGAAGACTACTACTACTAATACCATCACGCCATTTCTCCGCAGGGGTAGGCAGAAAGGATGGAAAGCCACTCGGCTGTCCAAACTCAAAACACAGTAAGGGTCATTTTTTTGGAGTACGTTTTTTTTGCATTTTTGGACTAAGTAGATTTTACTTAGTCCATGAATGCAAAAAAAACGTACTCCAAAAAATATACCTTACTGTGTTTTAAGTTTGGCCGCACCATCCTGACATACACTCCTCGCCTCCTTCACATCCGTACATCTAGTCATCTGATCGTGCCAAGACACGTTGTGAATGGGGTGACACGGGTGCGGTGTCTAGTCAGGCGAGTGGGTACCTGGGGGAGACGCGCGAGTTGTCGTGCGCGGCCTGCGCCTTGTAGCCGAACTTCTGCACCTTGCGGGACAGGCGCTGCACCCAGTGGCGCTGCTCGTCGGGCGTGGCGGCCAGCACCAGCAGCTCCCGCGCGAACGTCGGGTCGTAGTGCAGCTTGCACGGCGCGATCGAGTCCTCGCAGCGCCGGTCCAGGTGCTCCGTGTGCACCTTTATGTGGCATCCTGGGAAACAAAACGACAATCAGCGTACATTTTTTTGTTATCTCAATGAACATTTTAACCAACTATTTGAGTCGGAAATGCACCACTGGCTGTGGGAATCAGGAACTAAATGGTTCTCAGGGCGAAGCAGCTATCCTGGAAATGGTAAATATGTTAAGGAAATTGGAGTGTAATATATTTTATAACATTTGGAGTGTGTCCAAATACTTCACAAATCTGGATTATCTCTTCGAGTTATTTTATAGATACAACGTAGATAAAGAATATGGAGGTGTGGGCATTTACAGGGTTTACAACCGTCATAGGCTGGTTTAAGTCATTACTTTACACACGTGTAACATTCACCAATTCTACCCACAATTGACAAACACACTACTCTAGATGAAGAAGAATATGGAGGTCTTGAGATTTACATGGTTTACAACTGTAACCTTCACCAATTCCACCCTTGATTGGCAACCACACTACATACAAAATTTTCGGAACCTCTAGATATTTTGATCAAACTCGTGACACAGTTCATGTGAGTTCACTACCGACATCTGTGTCAGAATAGGGAAAGCTTTCACTAAGCAAATACTCTTCCTATTTGTATGTCACGTCCGAATCTTGGATTAAATTGACATACTTAAGGGTTCTGAAAATTGAGTAGCATAAAATAGCTCCTAAGCGTAGATAATGCAGATTTGTGGACAAGTATTTGGACACACTCGTAATGTTGTAAAGTATACCAAATTGTCGCCCACAGTGAGGCGGTTTCAAAAAAAATTATCTAGTGTTGTCAGAGTAAAAAATAATGAACAAATATTGACCAGAATAACTGATCTTTATAATTATAATTCTTCTTCTTCTTTATATAGGATTAAGTCCCGTCATTCTCCGGTCTGCTCCTGGGAGGTGGAAGACCAGCTGTCTTTTCATCGTTTAAGTGGTCTTTTTGCGGGTCTGCTACCTCTTACGCTGCTGTCCGCTGCTATCCTCACCACTCGATCCAATCTCACTCTTCCCACATGATTTTTCAATTCAGTTCAATTTCAATTCAATTTACTTATTTCAATCAATATATACTATTGATATATAATATATAATATTACAAACTATAAAAAATTTAAATCAAATACATTGAAATAAAATATATGCAAGAACTATTGCTAAAGGTGTAGAAGAATCCCGCTTCGGAAAACTCCTTCAGACACATGGAACAGACCAATATCCAATGAGATATTGTTCAACATAGCGGTAGCTCTTCCTACAGGCATGACCATCGGCAGGTTGGTCCTGTGTATAGGAATGTGAAACAATCTATGTCGACGCTGTCTTAGGTAACTATCGGGAATGTACAGACCAATGCTACAGATGATTTCAAGATTATTGATCATACTGCGCAGCAATCGATAAAAATGTCCATTCCTTCTAGTCTCTAAAGTATTGTAGCCAAGCATACCCTGGAGAAACTCGGTCGCGTAGAGCCAAGGAAAATAGCCGTACTCTCTCATGTAGAGATTTCTCAAGAATCATCTATCTCTTCCCCATCGCAAAACATCTTAAGGTAGAGACTGACCGGAGCAATGCTCGCATTGTAACATGTTACGTTACGATGCGAGCATTCAGGCAGTCAGGGTTATATCATTAACATCATCATCCTATTATTATTATAACTATCCGTGTCTTTATAAGCGCCCTTGAGGTAGTTTTTTACGAAAATGGCGCTATACAAATTATCCAAATTATTATTACACCGAATCGAGCGCTCCATCCGTAGTTTCGGATGCTCGGTGATGCTCGCCGCAAGCGATGTTACGACGAAATGCTCTGGTCAGTCTCCACCTTTAAACATCGCAGATTTTTTTTTATAATCAGCGGGTGTTATTTCAATTGAGTAAAGCAGTGTGACTCACTTTTGCACTCGAGCGCAGAGGGCGGGCGGAACATGTGCCAGAGCGGGCGCGGGCACACCTCGCAAGTGGTGGGCATGTGGTAGGTGATGGGCAGGAAGTCGTGGCCCTTGCGCGCCATGGTGCCCTGCGCGCTCTCCTCCTCGGCATCGGGCGCGGGCGCGGCGGGCGCGGGGGCCGCCTCGCCCGGCTCAGCGCCCGCGCCGCCGCCGCGCCGCGCTTCCCCTTCGCCGCCGTACAACAGCTGGAAGATGCGCGGGATGTCCTTGGCGTCGGCGCGGATCACGTCGCCCTGCGTCACCGAGCGCACGTGGAACACTTTGCTGGAAAAATTCATTTAAACTTTATAACTAGAGGTTAAGGGTTAATTTTGTCCGCCTCCGTAGTGCAATGGTCAGGACGCTCGGCTCGGATCAAATAAATAAAAGTGAATTTTTCACTCCAATATTTATTCAATATTATCTTGGACTGGCACCTGAAGCAGAGGATTGATCACCCTTCCTTCATGTGTTAACGATCAAGATAACACTGCGTTTATATGATGCAGTGCCCTATGCGCCATCGCATGCGGGTAAGGGTTTAAATGGAAAAAAAGGGTTAATTGTGACACATATTCTCAGCCAATTTGTATTCATATAAACAAAAAAGTATAAAAAAAATCATATTTTCTAAGACACTGGATAATTGACCTTACGGATGATATAAATATTATAAATGTCACATAGTGATAAACATACACAGACTATACAATAAAAAACTAAACAATATAACTCCCTCTCCGAACACAAGAACTTGTCACTTTTTTGGGAAGGTACTGCATAAAAATATATGTACCCTGGTAATATTATTTAGATATATCGCTCACTCTTTTCCACTACGTCATATATCAAAAATCGTCAATTTTCAGTTGTGCATGTTTTCGAAATGCCCGGAAAATGTACTATATTCCAGCGAAAGCGCCATACTTTTTACTTAATATTTACCCGCTACAAGGCGGAAAGTGTTGTTGCATTTTGAAGAAAATATATTATTCAATTATTTTTTCAAATATACTAAATATTTTTTAAATGTAGAAAAAAACCTTCAGGTTTTACCTAAAAAGATCTGTTGCACAGTAAAAAGTTCAATAAGTGGCTTAATATTTATTTTTAAAACACTGTATTATATTTTTAAACTTTGAAAACGATCTCCTGAAAAATCTTTTTTTTTATTTATGACGTTCTTGAAAGGAGTAAGCGACATGTCCTTCACCCCGAGGTTTGTCACTGGAACATGTATATGGAGTAACTGATGACTGGAGCGAGTGGGCGAGTGGGTACCTTGCATGACGAGGCAGTTCTCGGTGGCGGCCATCTGCTTGGCGACCTCGCGCTCGTCGCCCGTGGCGCTGGTGGCGCACCACACCCAGCAGCGCGAGGCGGCGCGCAGGATGTAGCACGCGCCCGCGCCGCCGCCCTGGCGGCGGCGCGGGCGCGCATAAAGTGGCTTTATATTTATTTTTAATACATTTTATTATAACTATATATTTAACTTTAAAAACGATCTCCTGAAAATTCGAGTTTTTTGAAATTTGACGTTGTTGAAAGGAGTGAGCGATATAACAAAAATTGTAAAAAATATGTGTACTAAAAAAAAAAATATTAAAAAATGTATCAAGTTATATTTGGCTCCTCAGCCAACCTGAGAATTGTTTCCAAATTTCAGGCGGAATGGTTTGGGGTGATTGCAACTCACTTGAGATCCAGTATGAGGGCGGGGTCCGTGTTGAGCTTGTCGCTCTCCGAGTTGTAGAAGATGATCTTCTTGGAGCTGACCACCACGTACTGCTTCTTCCAGCCGTGGCGCTTGATGTTCTGCTTGGAGGGCACGGCCAGCCAGCCCTCCAGCGTGGCCTCGCTGCCCGCGCCCTCCTCGCCCTCGTTGTCCGCCGACGACTGGCTCGCCGTCTCGCTGCTCATGGCCACGATCTTCTCCTTCAGCTGCTCGATCTCCGCGTCCTTGCCGTCAATCTGGAACATCACACAGTCAAATATTATATTATAAAAAGCTTCTTTACATCTCACCAATAGATGTCTCTAGTGAAGTTCTAGTGATTCAAGAACAACGTTTCTAAATTCATGAGACAAGATGTCAAAAAATAATATGAAAATAACTCCTATAATTGGAGATAATCCAGATTTTGTGAACAAGTATTTGGACACACTCAAAATGTTATCAATAAATTATCTGGTCAAATTATAAGCTTAAATAATAAAAATGAAAATGATGTTTTCTGGCGTTTCTCATGTGTGTGATTATAATCCAGGATTCGGATCTCACATACTAATGAAAGAGTTTCTGCTTAGTAAAAAGCTTCTTAACATCTCACCAATAGATGTCTCTAGTGAAGTTCTAGTGATTCAAGAACAACGTTTCTAAATTGGTTCATATATATATATATATAGAACTTTCAAGAATTTGAGTAGTGTGGTTGTCAATAATGGGTAGAATTGGTGAATGTTACACGTGTGTAAAGTGATCAATAAAAAAATCAATTACGTCAAATGTTACCCGGATTTAGAGAAAATTAAGTTGCGACATAACGAATACTGGGCCTTAAGTAGATTTGATACACGCGTTGCAGACAGAGAATGGACTGACCTCCATCTGCAGCTTGAGGCGCGCCTGCGACTCCTCCATGACCTGCTGCTGCGCCTCCTGCAGGTCCTTGTGCTGCTTGGCCACCAGCTGGTCGTACTTGTCCTTCTCCCGGGTCAGGTCCTGCTGCATCTTCCGGTAGTCCTTGTCCTTACGGGCTGACACTTTGCTCTTCGTCTTGCCAACCGCATTTATATCTTTCCTGAACAATTTACAAAACAAGAGTGAAATCTCCGTTTCACAACACCTGTATGGGAGTATGGCTAAATAAAACATTCCTCAAATATATCTCGCTTATAACTAAAGCCTGTTGACATTTTATCCAAAATAGCACTTGTACTATCATTCCGTGTCTGTCTGCTGTGCTGGTCGGGGTTGTGGGCGTCTGTGTACCGGCCAGCGTCGGGTCGGAATCGGATCTAGCTGACTAATTGAACTAAATACTAATCCCTTTCACTACCTACACCGGGGTACTTCTAGAAAATTTGGTGACGGATTTACAAACTTGTATTCATTTAGATTGGCAGTGACAGGTATATTGAATGCTTTTAAATGTAAATTCACAGTGAAATCGGGATACAATTTAATATTGTTTCACATTTTCAATAAATTTCGCAACTTAGTTTAAAAAAAATGAATTGCTTTGCAAGAGCAGATCTGTCAGGAAGCCTAGATACTTCTGTATCAGATCTGGGCATGCGGTGGGACAGCTTTCAATGTACTATCATCTGTGTTTGTATTTAAACACTAAAAGTGTCGGGTTGTGGTCCCGTGGTTAGTGTCGCGGACTCTTGAGTCAGAGTTTCTCGGTTCGAAACCACTCTACCACAATTTGATACCTATTTCTAATAATGAGCCGCTTAGGCTCACAGAAATAGTATGAAATTTAAGTATTTTTGTAAATAATAAAAAACACAAATATTTCTCATTTCTTTTAAATTTTTTTTGAATTTTAAATAAAACTGCAGTTCAGATTATATTCCTGTTTTACCCACAACATTTTACTTAAAACAAAGTTTGTGCGACATTATCATAATGACGCTGTTAAAAAAAAACTCATGTAATAAAACATTGATATAAATCATGTTTACTGGCGTAAATATATATTTTTTTCAAGAAAATATGTTGCTTATAGCATCGACTAAGATAAAAAAGTCATTAAAAAAAAAAACCTTGCTTCCCAGATACAGTTTGTCCGCAGAAACTCACTTCTGGACGGATTACCTCTTTTTTGTTGGTCGTATTGAATTTTCATATAAAATAGAACATTTGTAATCCATCACCTTTGAGACAAGGGGTAAGGTTAGAACGCAAAAAAGGTTGGATTATCAAAAAATAAGGAAAAATACAGATTTACAGCAAAATAAACAATCTCTAAACTCAAAAATGACTGTATGTATTGTTTTCTACGTTAAAAATCAGCCAATACCAACAAGGAATGATTCAGCTAGGGTTGGTCGTATCTTTTGGTGTGGTAATAAGGTTAATTGCAAAATAACATTAGAACTAACCTATTCATGATTTCAGCTAATTTATTAACAGCCTGTTGCTTCAACATGGATTCAGAGAACAGCTTCTTGTTCAATTTATCTACTTCTTCTTGCGTCGCATTGGCACTCGCTAATCTTTCTTGCAGTGCGTTCATTGTTCTATGCAGTTCCTCTAATTCCTGAAACAACACACAATGACTTAGTGAAAGTTCTACATGGCTTTCCATCCTCTATCTATCTCGCCGTGGAGCGCGAACAGATGGAAGATCTGAAGTGCGAGACGCGGCTGTGTTGCAAGTGCCCACAGTTATGGTAACATTACATGCTGTAGAAGCAGATCAAGAGACTCCAACTTAATCTTCTTCCGCTTGGTCTAGGCCCTGTGGTCCGTTTTTAAGAGGGATTAGCCTCCAGCGATGTCGATTCCCAGCTGTCGATCCATCTCTTTGGTTGTCTGCCCGGGAGTCGTCTAAATTGGAGTTGGCCGTACAGTGCAATGTGGGGAAGTCTGGATGGTTCCATTTTCCTCACATGCGCCATTACATATACCATTGTCTCCTTCATTGCCCTCCCCACCTAACGACATCTTTGGTCTCGCATATTTCCCTTATTATTATTGTTTGCGAGTAATGAGCAAAATCATTGATACAATGTCTTCGGCTGATTCTAGAGAGAGAAAGAAAAGTTTAAAAAGAGCACTTACTTTTCGTTGTCGCTCGGAAGCTAGACTAGTTTCTTTCTCCTTCTCGCGCAGCGCTTGAAGAGTGCTCTCGCGGGTGGCCAGGTCGTTTCTATGTTTGTTGGTGACATCCTTCAGTTCCAACTCCTTCATGGTCTTTTCCTTCTCCAGATCGGCGATGGTTTCTTCAGCGATGGCTCTGAATAATGCGCGAAAATTCATGTTACAAAATTGCTAATGATAAAACCCATCGGGTATGGAAATAGTTTTAGGATGTGTCACCTTGCTAGGGCTTCCGAGTCGGCCCTCGCGATGGCGATCTGCAGCTGGTGCAGCAGCGAGGTCCTCAGGTCTTCCAGCTCCTGCGCCGCCCGCCCGCGCTCCTCCCACTCCTCGCGCATCTCCACCATCTGCGTCTTGTACAGGTTCCGGAAGTCCTGCTCCGCTTCCACCTGCTCCTGGAGCTCCTTGAGCTGGAATCAGAATATATATCCTTCGTACAAGAGACCGGACTCCGCTTTATAGGGGGTGAACAGCTATTTAACCTTCTCCAACATTAAGCCCTCATATCGCTCACTCCTTTCAAGAACGTCATAAATCAAAAATCGTCAGTTTTCAGTTGTGCATGTTTTTGGAATGCCCAGAAAATGTACTATATCCCAGGAAAAGAGGCATATTTTTTACTTAATATTTACCCGCTACAGGGCAGAAAATGTTGTTTTTGCATTTTGAAGAAAAGGTATTATTTAATTATTTATTTAAATATATTAAATATTTTTCAAATGGAGAAAAAACCTTCAGGTTTTACCTAAAAAGATGTGTTGCACAGTAAAAAGTTCAATAAGTGGCATGATATTTATTTTTAATACATTGTAGTTTTAAACTTCAAAAACGTTCTACTGAAAAATCAAGTTTTTTGATTTATGACGTTCTTGAAAGGAGAGAGCGATATGAGGTCTTAACCTTTCCGGGAGTACAATAATTGATGTCCAAAATTCACTGGGAAGTAGGTTCTTAACTTTCTAAATAGCTTAACACGGGCTGGAGTCCAACTCCCCACCCAAGTATCCACCCTTCTTTCTGAACCTAATTCTAGAATTGCGGGCATAATTTCTAAAATGATAAAGCTGTGAAATTTTGTATTAATTGTTATTATTAAATAAAAATAATACTTGACACTGGCAGAAACATCCTTTCACTGGATGACTGCCAAATAAATAATTAAAAAATAAATAAAAAAAAAACAAATTAGGTTCTTTCGACCTAATTTTTTTTTTCACGAAATCTAGGTATTATGAAGATAGAAATTATGTAAATGATTGTAGTGTAAATGTATTTCGTAGTCGTACAGGAGAAAGTGACCAACTAACAAAACGTAAAATGTTCAGGAAAGCCATTTAAGTCACTTTTGCTTGGCAAGAAAATAAACACCAATACAGTTGGTCATTTTTAACAAGTCAATATACTATACTTCCTTATATAAGTTTAAAATCCTTTGGGATTTTTTTCGCGGCAATTTTAAGCTAGAAAGATATCAAACAGTCAATGATCACGTTTTTGTAAAAAATGCACTTGGTCACTTTCTCCTGTATGACTACGATTTATTTAACTTGACACTGGACTGGTACCTAAAGCGGAAGGCTGATCACCTTTCCTTCGTGTATTTAACGATCAAGATAACACTGCTTTTGTGCGATGCAGTGCCCTATGCACTATCGGGTGCGGATAAGGGTTAAAAAAAAATGAAAAAATTGGTAGTAATAATGTGTTTAATAATTAGTTTAATTCAGTTACCTGAACGGTCTGCAGCGTCTGCTTGGCCTTGAGCGCGATGAGGTCCTGCTGCGCGGCGGTGGCGGCGTGGCGCGCGTCGTGCAGCTCGCGGGAGCGCTGGTCGCGCGCGGCTCGCAGGCTGCTCACCTCGGCCTGTGCGCCCGCCAGCTCCCCGGCCAGCGCCGCGCGCTTCTGCTGCTCCTGCTCCAGCGACGACTGTAGCGCCTGGACCTGGGAACGCACAACCTTTACTTATCATCGAGCCCGTCTACAGAGGCAAGTGCTAGATACGAGATGCCCGGATGGAATGCAAACTAAGCGGGTTAAACTTGACTGGCGTTTGACACACATTCAATATCCAAACGTAGATATAATAAAACAACAACTTCATATACATTATTGTTTACAGATTTGGCGTTTAATTTGTGAAACTCAAATTTAAATTTATATATTAAATATTAAAATTAAAAATATATTATTAGAGTCTACTAAATTGTCCGCCTCCGTGGCGTAAGGTTAGCGTATTTAGCTACTGTGCCAGAGGTCCCGGGTTCGATTCCCAGGGGGGGTTAAAATAAATTTTATTTATTTTTCACGATAATATTTATTTAATATCACCACTGGTCCCTGAAGCGCAGGAGTGATCACCTTGCCTTCATGTAAATAATGATCATGATAACATTGCGTCAATACGATGCAGTGCCCTATGCACCATTGGGTGCGGATAAGGGTGAGAAGAAGAAGAAATTGTATTTTAAACATTTAACGCCTTTTCAAACTGTTGTAGTAGTAACACAGCAGTTTGAAAATGCCATAACAAGGTGAAACAATAGTAAAAAAAATTGTTTTTATGCGTAATAAAATAAAAATTAGTAGACTTTAAAAATCAGTGTTTAATTTTAATATTTAATTTATAAATATACAGTTGTGCCAAGTTTTTTTTTACTATGGTATAATTTATTTCTTATTCAACATTTTTTTTCCTTTTTATAAAACATTTATGTGGCTGTTTTTTTTTATTACATAAAATACAGTTCCACCAAGAAATCTCAGAACAAAACTTAAATCTTATCTAAACATGGTCTATCCATACTATCTGAGGAGAGTGTAACTGATAAGAACATTTAAGGAACATTCCCTTTTACAAACTGATAATAGTGAAGGACTTAAAAAATATGGTGTTGGATGGCTATGAATATTAAAAATATACAAGGTTGTCGGAAGTATAATTGGAATAATTTGAATATATTATATATTATTAAAAATACACGCATGTTGCAAATTGTAACTGCAATTTACAATATTTGAAACACAAAAAAGAGAAACATTTGTTCTTTTCTCTTATTTAAATATTTAAATTTCATACTTCTTTCGTAAACCTTCATCAAAAATAGAAATTAAATTTATTTTTTGACATCTCATCAAAGATAAAGAAGAATATGGAAGTCTGGGCATTTACGGGGCTGACGACCGTCATAGGCTGGTTTAAGTGATCACTTTACACACGTGTAACATTCACCAATTCTACCCATTATTGACAACCACACTACTCAAATTCTTGGAAGTTCTATATACATGAACCAATTTAGAAACCTTGTTCTTGAATCACTAGAACTTCACTAGAGACATCAATTGGTGAGATGTAAAGAAGCTTTTTTATTAAGCAGAAACTCTTATATTAGTATGTGAGATCCGAATCCTGGATTATATTCACACACATGAGAAACGCCAGAAAATACCATTTTCATTTTTATTATTAAGCTTATAATTTGACCAGATAGTTTATTTACAACATTTTGAGTGTGTCCAAATACTTGTTCACAAAATCTGGATTATCTCCAATTACAGGAGTTATTTTCATATTATTTAATATGAATAATATGAAAATAACTCCTGTAATTGGAGATAATCCAGATTTTGTGAACAAGTATTTGGACACACTCAAAATGTTGTAAAGAAATTAAATTGTAACAGAGTGGACTTGAACCGAGAAACTCTAACTTATGAGTCTGCAACACTAACCACGGAACCATGGCCATAAATTTCATTTATTTGTTAAAAATGTATTCGAAAATATACATACATATTTTTATTTATTTATAAATGAATAAATATTTTTTTTTAAATTGCAGAAACCCACTAAAGCATTATATGTTTTGTCGGTAGAGTTATTATTTTAGAATAAGCAGTAGTGAATATCATCCTTCTGCGAGTGATATCTAAAAATATTAAAATGTCCATTTATCAACAACCCTATTATAGTATAACAAAAAGTGCATAATATGCATCCCATTGTAATAAACCGAGGCTTTTAATGATTAACAAACGATGAGTATATTATTAACACACATAGGACGGGAAGGTATTTCTACCCGTTCCGTCGATTGATGCTAAGGAACGGTAAGGGTATTTTTACCGTCTGCACTGGCCTCATTTCAAAGGGAGAAAAGAAGGAATAATTGAATGTTTTAATATGAATATTGCAAAAAATCTCCAATTACCAATAAATCTCTACCTCCGTGTTGTAATGGCCAGCACGCTCGGCTACCAATCTGGAAGTCCCGGGTTCGATTTCGGGTCAAATAAATATAAGTGAACTTTTCACTCTAACATTTATTCAATATTCAATACCCTGGACTGGTATCTGAGGCGGAGGGTTGATCACCTTTCCTTCATGTGTAAACGATCAAGATAATATGATGCATTGCTCTATGCACCATTGGCATACGGATAAGGGTTTAAAGATGATGTGTTGAAGATACGAATATTATGTACCAATCTCTTTGTCAAGGTCTAAACTATATGTACACAATTATCAAATCCCGTCGCCAGCGGTCCGCAGGCGTAAAAAAATACCCGCCGAAATGTGATGACACTTTATCTGCGGGAAGGGTAATTTTACCGTTTCACTTGACTGGTGGTGTTCGGCGGGAAGGGTAATTTTACCTTTTGACTCGACTCATCGTAAATTGACTAACCCCTTCCCCTTACTTCCCCTCTCCTTATTTATAGAACAATTTTATATTTTATATTTTAGTTATTATACAGACCTGAATGATGGAAGTTTAACTTCTGAAACATGTAGTCTATAATAAAACTCAAGTGGTAAAAAACAAGTGTTTTCTTCAATCATCATCGTAAATTGCGTGTAAGTTATTTTTACACATGGCTTTTGCGGCATCTTTTGATCTCATATCGATGTGTACAGTATGGTTAGATGTTATCACTTCTTTGCAGAGATGTTTATCTCTACTATGAGCGCAAATCCGCCCGCAGATAGTCGGCTGTCCAAACTCAAAACACAGTAAGGGATATTTTTTGTAGTACGTTTTTTTTTGCATTTTTGGACTAAGTAGATTATACTTAGTCCAAAAATGCAAAAAAAAACGTACTACAAAAAAATGTCCTTTACTGTTTTTTAAGTTTGGACAGCCGTAGTGTGTTAATGCAAGTTGGAGAACAAACCTTTTCGCTTTCCTGCCGGTGTTCTCCCTCTAGTTTCTGGAGCCTCTGTTGAATCTGCCGATAGTCGACGTTGAGCATCGACATCTGGCGCTCTTTTTCTTGGGAGTTCAGCTCCGCCTTTTGTCGAGTGCCTTTCTCCTCATTCAGTTTGGCTTGCAGGGCTGAAATATTCCCATTACCGTCACCATAATGAACTTGCTATCACAATGTCATTTATAAACCATAGTAAAACATACAGCAGAACCACTACACAAGTAATCAAAGGTGAGACAAGTGGTATAATCAAGTTTTCAGTTTTTTCATTGATTTGTGTTTAATTTTATGGAAGATAACATGTTTTCAAATTGGAAAACAAGCATAAACAAAGAAAAGGAGACTAGAGGAAAATAGTCAAGGATATCAAAGGTTAATAATAAAAAGTTCGAACGACAAAAAAATAAGAATAATGAATAAAACAATGATAGAAATAGAATAAAACAGAAGTGTTATGAGTAAGGAAGTAAGGAGCAGAGGAAGACCGAGAAAAACCTGGCACGATCAAGTATGCCAAATACTTGAAAGTGGCTGGGTCAGGAGTGGTAATTATTTGTCGGGTATGTATGAGGATATGCATGAATGTAGAAGAGGCGAAAAATGTTTGCAAAGACAGTGGTGTGGCGTTCGATTCTTTCTGCCTACCCCTGCGGGGAAGCGGCATGATGGTTAGTTAGTTAGTTTCGACCAATGGCCTGACTTTTTGGACTGTCTTGCGCAAGAAGTGGTAGAAGGGAAAACTAGTTATTGTTGAGAAAGAACCAACTTCTGGAAACTCATGTTATCTTCATTCTGACTTTTCAGTTTGTAAGAATGTAAAAATAATATATATTTATAAGCTGTCAACAATACAGGCCGAAAAAGTGCGTAAAATACAGATTTACAAATTTTAAAGTTAATTTTAAAATTCTGTGTCCTTTGGTATGCACATATAATTATGAAGAAGATAACCACTTCAAAAGGTATATTTAAAGTAGCATAAAATAATTATATCATTTCAGTAATAACATCAACTTATATAAACAAGATAACGTTTAATGTACATAATGACTCATTATATATATAGTTATTTTTAATATAAGAGTAATAATAAATCCACCTCTAAATATCTTATCCATTCGGCCTGGTAATGCATGCAAACATAAAAGAAAAATATAAATAATATAACAAGTGAATAAATCAAAAATATAAAGAGCAGTCTACGACTCTTGAACTAATTAGTAGAGCAAAAATTTAATTACGCAAACAAATAAAAAATTGAAGACATATATTTTTTAATTTACTAGCCATACCCGGCTACATATTTCTGTGACTCAGCCTAGTAAAATGGAAAACCTAAGCCTCTATTAGAGGCTTGTCTGCAGGTAGGATAGTAAGGATAGGGAAGGTAAATGTGAAAAACACATTACAAATACCAAGACCAACTGAAAATATATCTTTCTTGAATTTATTTTGCACTTGGCGGGAATCGAACCCAGGACGCCAGTTTCGCAGTCGAGCGTCTACCCAACTACGCCACGGCGCCTTTCTTTGAAAATAGAAAGTACACACTTCCAATTTGTTTAATTTCACAATGTTTGTGAATCAATGAAAATATTACAATAAAAATCTATGAAACAACCGATAAATAAAAGTTAGGATTGAAGTGTTTTCCGAACAAAGGCAAATATTATCCTGATATTAAGATATCATGATCAGAATCAGCAAAAATCAGATAGGAAAATAAAAACAATGATTAGTATCTACTTTGACATTCTTCAATTAATATTTTAAATTATTGGCAGATCGTGAAGAAAAAAGTTCACTTTTCTGCCAGTTTTTGTAAAATACCCCGCTCCTGATAAGATACTTTGTTGGATGATCAGTCAGGCAATTAGTCGGATAAAAAAAATGGCCGATTACTCAGTCCACAAACAGTAGGAGGGTGTATCCATCATTATTATTTTATTTCATCGTACGAAGTAGGAAAGTGGACAATGTAAATAAAGAAAAAATTTAAATTACAGTTTATGGATAAATATTCCTTTGAAAAAAGTACAACATAAAAAGGCTCACGGTTGAAGGTTTATAAATTTAACCGATGATAGAAATTGAAGGTGTTTCTGCAATTGATAAGTATGACTTTGCTAAAAACGAAATGGAATATTTTATACGAGACAGTTTTGGTAAAATGTTCAAAAGTAGAGGACTGCTTATGTAATAATTAAAAATACCTTTATATTACTATGAGAAATAAAAATACTTTGGTCCACTGACATTTTTATTAACAACCAACTAGTTTCGGCAACAACCTGTTGCCCTCTTCAGGGTTTAATTTATGACTAAACGGATATATAAAAAAGAAACAGTGTACAAGTTATTGGGTTTTTATACCCCAATAACTTGTACACTGTTTTTTTTTTATATATTTGTTTGGTCATAAATTAAACCCTGTAGAGGGCAACAGGTTGTTGCCGAAACTAGTTGGTTGTTAATAAAAATATCAGTGGACCAAAAAAGTCTTTTTATTTCTCAAAATAATATATCAATATGATCCACAAAGTTAATGCTTTCAATATTCAAAAAATACCTTTGACCAGCTCCAAGTTGGCCTCTTCGTTGGAGAGCATCTGCGAGCGCTGCGTGTGCTGGTGGGCGCGCACCTCCTGCTGCAGGCGCTGCTGCGCAGCCTTGAGCTCGAGCGCCAGCGAGGCGGTCTGCTTCTCGTGCAGCGCCAGGCGCTCGGCCAGCTGGCGCTCGCTGGTCTCGGCGCGGGCCAGGCGCGCGGCCGCGCGTGCCAGCTCGGCCTGCGCGGCCGCCAGCCCCGCGCCCGCCTCCGCGCTGGCCGCACCCGCCTCGCCGCGCGCGCGCCGCTCGCGTTCCAGCTCCTCCAGCAGCGCCGCGCGCTCGCGCTCCAGCGCCGCCTTGTCCGCGCTCACGCTTGCCACCACGCCCGAGGCCAGCTGCTCCGCCGCCTGCTTGCTCACCTGCAGCTCCGCCGCCTGCTTGCGCAGCCGCACCGACACCTCCACCTCGCTCTTTATCCTCTCCTGGAGCTCCACCAGCTGTTTCTCCAGACAGCTAATTTTGTCGTTGTGTTGTTGGTTGTTGTTCATTTCCTTATTTCGCTTACTCTGCTCTTCTTCCAAGCGGCGATTGGTGTCGTTCAGAATGTTTTCCAGTTTGCGGCGAAGTTCCCCTTCGGCCTCGATCTTTCTGTGCGTCTCCTTGATGTTGTGTCGGAGCATGGCCGTCTCCTTCTCGGACAGGGCCAGCTTCTCCTTCACTTCGGCCTCTCGCCGACTCAACTGTTCCAGTTCGCTCAAGAGGCCGTGATGGTTCTCTTCCGCCTTGTTTCTGGCGCTGCGCTCGCGATCCAGGAGTTTTTCGAGTTGCAGAAGAGCCTCCGATCCTTGAGAGTTACCGTCCACATGGTTGGTCGATACCGGGTGGACTCCGTCCACTTGACTCGTCCGATCGTTTCTCTGAGCGCAGAGTTGATAGTCGCCGTTGTATGTGAAGCCGACAAAAGGCAGATGATTTCCGGCAAAAGCCTTAGGAACCGGAAACAATTCGTCGAGAGCGTCTACTTTCTCTATGTCGTCAAAATTCCGGGAATCGTCGTCGCTCGATAGTTCGGGTACGACGGGAGGTACGGAATCCCTCAGATTATCGAAACTCCACTGATCGTTGATGAAAAAAGGGTGACCCTTTATTTCGTCCACGTTGCTTCTTCCGAGTCGCCTCGTTCTGTCCGTGAGGAAACCTCTTATTAACGATTTGGCGTCGCGAGATATTTCTACATCCTCGGGAAAAGCGAGGGAATTTCTATGGTCCATAATTTTTCCATACGTCCCGACTAAACTATCCGCATAGAAGGGAGGGTCTCCGATGAGCATTTCGTAGAGGAAAATGCCCACGGCCCACCAGTCGCACTCCCGCCCGTACACCCCCTCTCCGTTCTGGGACTGCAGCACCTCGGGGGAGATGTAGTCCGGCGTGCCCACGGCGTTGCTGGCGCGCACCAGCCCGTCGGGCCCCATGCGCATGCAGGTGCCGAAGTCGGCCAGCTTCAGGTGCCCGTACTTGTCGATGAGCATGTTGTCCGGCTTCACGTCCCGGTGCACGAAGCCCATCTTGTGGATGACGTCGAGCGCCAGGACGATCTCCATGGTGTAGAACTTGGCCCACTTCTCGGGGATGTCGTAGTTGGACATGAGGCTGACCAGGTCGCCCCCGGGCATGTACTCCATCACCATGTAGAGGTACTTGTGGTCTTGGAAGGCGAAGTGTAACTTTAATATCCACTCGGAATTAGCGTGCGCCATGATGTGCCTCTCTTCCCAGAAGAAGGTAGAATCGGATCTCTTGATCATTTCCACTTTACTGAGGAGTTTCATGGCGTAAACGGATCTGGTAGACTTGTGTCTGACTAATTGAACTTCACCAAAAGCACCGCGACCGATCACTTTGATTAAATCAAAGTCGGAAGCTTTCATTCGTAAATCACATATTTTGGAAGCCAGGGCTTCATCTGAAAAACAATCCATACACATAAATACACAATGGAAAAATATATAAATTAATCTAATCCAAACGTTACTAATGAAGGGACAGAGAACTGTACTGTATATGAACTGGTTTACTTAATTCAACCTTATAAAAAATTGGAAAACTATTAACAATACAAAGTAACCTAACCTAGACTAAATAAACAGAATAGAGCCGCACGACAAACAGTTCTTATATTAGGGAATGAATGACAAAAGGCGCTAAAAACTTACCCAATCTATCCCCAAACATAGAATTGTACTAATAAATGAAGACTTATGACATAAAATAATTTCCAATAATTCTTAAATTTGAAATGGACTACAAAAGACAAGTATGGTAACCTAACCTAACTATGAAAAAATAACATGTATTGTACAATACTCGCTTTGGAGAATGAACGACAAAGTATATTCTGACCATGGAATAATAGTAATAACATGAAGGAAGACTGTGTGAGTCTTTGAATTGAAGAATAGAATACAGAGGGTCCTGCCTAACCCAACGCAGGAATAGTCCGACAAGAAATAACAGTGCAGTATTAAGTAATAGAAAGGCAGCCCAGAAGGGACGACAAAGGCCACTTACATCGGCTCGTGTAGGCCTCCACGTTCTTCATGCGCCGGATAGCGGGATGGTCGCAGTCGGCTATGAGCGCCGTGACGGTATCCAGCAGACAGTCCACGTTCCCCGTGGAGCGAGCGTCCGTGAGGTGCTCCTCCAGCATCCTCAGGCGCCGCCTGCGCTCCTCATCCACCGTCTTATCCATCCTCATTTGTTTCCGGCTCTCGTCCTGGTCCACGCGCTACTAGCTCCGTCTCAGAGGCATTCTGAAACTTTGGCAAATCTGACGTTATATACAAACACGCGAGTATGAGGTCATAATGTTTATTCAACCAGTGTACATTGACGAATAACGCGTTATCGATACCCGATATTCGATCGAACTTCACTCATAAATGATATTCCACTAACATCGCGGCCAAAAAACGATCTCACTTGTCAAAATATCGTCGCGGAAAACACGAAATAAACGTTTATGTTCGTGACAGCCAGGCTTGTAAAATATATGACAGTCACAGTTGAAGGTGGGTCCTTGTTCGTTATAATCGGATTCACGGGGAGCACTCGAAATATTATACATGCGCAAATCTAAGTGTGGATTTTATCGTTGATCATTATTAAAACTTACCTTTCCTCCGTTAAGATTGGAAACATAAAATGTGTGGAAGATTATCAAAAAAAAAATCTTAATCCCGAACCGCTTCCATCTAAACCACAATGAAGTTTGTAGATGATGGCGCTAGCGGCGTTTCCATGTTTCACTCAAACTTCATCAAACTTAGCTTAGACGAAACATGGTCTGCTTATAAAAAAATCATAACTCGTTCGATTCTGCGCATGACGTATAAAATGAGTACAGATATATTGTTTATATTTTTTCGGGTAACAATAGTGCGACAAATCTCTATTAAACGTCATCTAAACTATGTCGATAGAGTACTCTAGTGCATGATCTGCGCATGATTTGATCAGTAAATTTCAGAATTTCAGCGGCGAAACGTACTTCAGATTGGTAATTTCGTATCGCTTCTTGTTGGCTTTTCGTATTATTTTTCCAGCTTTTGACGTTTGGCCAAAATTTTATTCTCTCGTGCGTATGTAATATTATTTTCATCGTTTTCATTCAAATGGAGTGAGATAAAAATAAACCGATTATGACGTTTTCGTGAGGTTTACGTTATTCGAAAATAATATTTATCGATGATACGATTTCTAGACCAAAATTTGTTTTGGTAACTCTCGTGGATATTTATTTTAAGAAGGTGGGTGATAAACGAATTATTTTGATAAGCTGAAATTGTACATTCTGTTTAGAACTGGCCTCAAATTGCTCAAAATTATTTCAGCCGAGGGTTTCATAATTCCGCAAGTTATCGCGGGCCGAGATATTTGTGTTTGCACTTTGATGTAACTGCGAAGGATTTACTATTTGAAATGGCGTCTAATTCGTGCGATTGGCAAGTTTCTTGTAAGGAATTAAAGCAAAGAGGTGGATATCTTCTCCAATCGGGACAATGGGCCGACTGCAGTTTCCTGGTAGGGTCAGAAAGCAACCAGGTGCTGGTGAAAGGACACAAGCTAATCCTGGCCATGGCTTCTCCCGTATTCGAAGCCATGTTTTATGGGGGGATGGCCGAAAGAAATGATCCAATACCAATATTGGATGTTCAACCGGATGCATTCAAGGCACTTTTAGAGTAAGTCTAAACGTATTTAAATGTCACTTGAATATCTTATTACAATAAGAAGAGATGCAGTACCAATATTATTTACGTCTAATAGTTTGTTGTCATATCGCTCACTCCTTTCAAGAACGTCATATATCAAAAATTGACAATTGTCAATTGTGCATGTCTTTGGAATGCCCAGAAAATGTACTATATCCCAGCAAAAAAGGCATATTTTTTAATTAATATTTACCCGCTACAGGGCAGAAAGTGTTGTTTTTGCGTTTTGAAGAAAAGGTGTTGTTTAATTCTTTTTTTTTTAAATAAACTTAATAATCTTCAAATGGAGAAAAAACATTCAGGTTTTACCTAAAAACATCTATTGCACAGTAAAAACTTCAATAAGTGTGGCTTGATATTTATTCTTAATACATTGTATTATATTTTTAAACTTTAAAAACGATCTCCTGAAAAATCAAGTTTTTTGATTTATGACATTGTTGAGAGGAGTGAGCGATATGTCAACATGCAACATGGCGGGTACACCATCAATTTATTGCGGGAAATTTGAATTTGTTTATCTCTAAAAACAACACCATTTTATATTATGATACCAACGCCTCCAGAGTAGGTTTTCTATATTATAAGTCACTCTCGACTATCCTTAATAATAATATCGTTTATTTTCAGATACATGTACACAGATAATATAAACATAAATTCATTTGACAAAGCGTGTGAGTTGTGCTACGGGGCCAAAAAATACATGATGCCACACTTGGTGGAGGAATGCACTAAATATTTGTGGTCTGATCTCTACCCCAAGAATGCGTGCAGAGCGTATGAATTTGCCAAACTATTCGAAGAGCCGATTCTTATGGATAAATGCTTACAGGTAAAATTTTTGTTTATTTTCAGGCTTAGGTTAGGTTAGGCTAGATAAGATGAGATCAGGTAAAGTTTTATGAAAGCATTAACCTTTTAACTGCCGGCAGGTACATGTATGTCGGTACCCAGCACGCCGCAAATTTTACGATAAAAATAAAACCTTCTAAACATATCGTTATTGAAAGTGTATTAATATTTATTTATAAAACTTACCAAATAAATGAAGAGGGCTTCAGTCGTGCAGTCATTTATCCATAATCATAAAATTAATTGTTCATGGTGCAGGGTTGTCACGAAATTTGTCATAGATAATATGAAAACTAAATTATAAATCAAAAGTAAATGTTTATGTTAGTTTAATATTAAAAGTTTACACACACACACTATGATTTAAAAAAATTAAAAATCATCAGAATCGACACTAAAATCACTGTCATCAGATTCAGCAGTGACGGCAACTCGGGGATTATTGGACAACCCTGAGCGCCATTAGTTGATCCGACGACAAAGCTCTCTTTAATTTACGTTTCAAGTGTTAAAAACAAATTCTGTTTCAATTCTAAGTATGCAAAGATATTCTCAATAGATGTCACTATGCGTTCAATATATTTGTACATTTTAAATAATTGATTTTCTTTATTAAAAGCCCATTTAAAACGGTGCCTCTTAAGACGTAATTTTTGTATGAGCGGCGTTCCGTTCACAGAAAATTATGCGTCTTAAGACGCTTTTGGCAGTTAACCGGTTAAGGCCTAGATCTCAAGCATTCAAATTACAACGCACTTAAGGCTGGACGTGTGTTTACGCTCAAATTTTTTTTAGAATGTAAATTTTTCTTTTTTTAATATATATTGAAAAAATATTTTACTTCTTACCATTCAATAACTCTTCTTGTTCTTTTCAAAACCATATAATTATTTTAAAGAAAAAATTTTTTTTTCAGTAAAAAAATACTGTTTTAAATAAGATATTAAATTGTGTAAAATGTAACTTGTTTGTTCGCCTCCGTAGTGTAATGGTCAGCATGCTCGGCTACCGTTCTGGAGATCCCGGGTTCGATTCCCAGGGGGGATAAAATAAATATAAGTGATTTTTTTCACTGCACTGTTTATTCGATATTACCCTGGACTGGTACCTGAAGCGGAGGGCTGATCACCTTTCCTTCATGTGTAAACGATGAAGATAACACTGCGTTTGTATTACGCAGTGCCTTTTCACCATTGGGGTGCGGATAAGGGTTTTATTATTATTATTAAAATGTTACTTGGATTAAGGGAAAATTAAGTTGCGACTTATTTTCCCTTAATCCAAGAATACTGGACCTTTAATTTCTTAGCAAATGTAATCTAACCTTACCAGGAATAAAATTATAAAATAAAAACAATTAGTCTTTTTTTTTTTAAATGCTTACAGCAGTAAGAATAATTTTAGCATAATAAAAAAATAGTACAAAACTACAGTGAAACTTCTTGTTACAAACATAATTTGTTCCATTAAACTGTTCTAACCCAAAGCTTATCACTGATCTAGTATAAATCCTCGTGAAAGTAGAAAAGTCAGAAGTCTGCAAACACAGAGAAGTTTAGCGATCTATCCTCTCTCTCTACCTTACAGAAGCAGCGTAACTTCTTCTAAATTTTATCCGCACCCAATGGTGCATAGGGCACTACATCATATTGACGCAGTATTATCTTGATCGTTACTTACATGAAAGCAAGATGATCTCTCCTGCGCTTCAGGGTAATATAAGTTCAGTTCATTATTACCAGTCCAGGGTAATATAAAATAAATATCAGAGTTTTTAGAGTGTAAAATCACCAATATTTATTTTCACCTCCCTTGGGAATTGAATCTGGTACCTCCAGTACGGTAGCTAAACATGCCAACCATTACACCACAGAGGCGGACAAAGCAGCGTAACAATTAATTAAATAAAATTTCATATATGGGGGCTGGATATGTGGAGGCACTGGAGCACAGTGCTGCGTTTGCCAGCGAGCTAATCTTCATCTACATCTCTCCAAATTTTCTTTTTTTTCTTTCGCCGTTTCTTTCCATTATTATTTTTTTTATTCATTTTTTATTTTAATTTCATTTCATAAAATAAAATGCTGTAAAACATATATGGCTGACTAAGTATTCGGCTGTCCAAACTCAAAAAACAGTAAGGGACATTTTTTGTATAGTATGTTTTTTTTGCATATTTGGACTAAGTAGAATCTACTTCTAGTCCAAAAATGCAAAAAATACGTACTACAAAAAAAATGTCCCTTACTGTATTTTAAGTTTGGACAGCCGTATTGCACACACCACTTAGTCAAGCTGGAATAAAGATTTATTATTATTATTATTATTTTTATTATTATTATTATATAAATAATTTTTAGATAATCTGCACACAAACGATGAAAGTCTTATCCGAAGTGAGTTTCGAAGAGGTGGAAATCGGGACCATGATCATGGTGTTTGAGCAGGACTACCTGAACATCGAGAGCGAGTTGGAACTGTTCAACGCGGCGGTCAGGTACGCCAACGCCCAGGGATACGTGATGTCCGCGGAGGCCGGCAGCCTCCCTCAGCTGCCCACTCTCCCCGCGCCCGTCAGCGCCCCCGCGGACCGTGACCCCACTGCCCGCATGGCCCAGGAGCCCGCCGCCGCCGCGGTCCAGGAGCCCCCCGCCGCCGCGGCCCGGGAGTCCCCTGCCGACGCGGCTCAGGAGCCCCCCGCCCAAACGGATGCCCAGCTCGAGATGGAGCACTCTTCCATAGATCTGGCAAGCACTCCGTCGTCCTCCTCGCTTAACCTGAGTTTGAGCAATGCGCCTCTTTGCCTGAACAAGAATCCAAAAATATCCAATCCAGGTAATTGTTTACACAGCCATTTAAAAATTTAGGGCATTTAACTCTTACCACTCTGTAGGCCAGACATTCTGGCCCGTATGATTCTAGTAGGCAGCTCTGTGGGCCACAATCTCTGGCCCGGCGCAGGTATAACTTTAATCACTGATTTCTCTATCACCCAAGTATGTTCTACCAAAAAATATTTCAGATAAATACAGTTAATCTTAATTAACATGGTCATACGAATTGCCAGTGTCCCAAAATTAGGGAACCAAAATATTTATTTTAATGGTAGAAAAATGTTGCATTTTTTTGATCAGAGTGGCTGATCAGTTATGAGAAAAAATGGTCAGAGTGGAAAGGGTTAAAAATCAAAGTATTGCATATTCTGAATGTGTTATAACCTTACACCATGTTTGTACATATCGCTCACTCCTTTCAAGAACGTCATAAATCAAAATACTTGATTTTTTAGGAGAACGTTTTTGAAATTTAAAAATATATTACAATGTATTAAAAATAAATATCAAGCCACTTATTGAACTTTTTACTGTGCAACATATCTTTTTAGGTAAAACCTGAAGGTTTTTTCTCCCTTTGAAAAATATTAAGTATATTTAAAAAACTAATTAAACAATACATTTTCTTCAAAATACAAAAACAACACTTTCTGCCCTGTAGCGGGTAAATATTAAGTTTAAAATATGCCTCTTTTTCTGGGATATAGTATATTTTCTGGGCATTCCGAAAACATGCACAACTGAAAATTGACGATTTTTTATTTATGACGTTCTTGAAAGGAGTGAGCGATATATGATCACATACTGAACACACTGGTTACTGTGAAGTTTGTTAACCTTCCCATCCCTGTGATGTCTTTACTACATCTCGAATATGAATATAAAATAAAATAGATACGGGCTCAGAATTTTTGTATTCTTCCGTAATATAATTACGTATTACATAAAAGTATTATAATATACGTATAAAGGTATTACCACACTGCTCAAATTCTTGGAAGTTCTATATACATATGTATATGATTCAATTTCGAGACATTGTACAAGAATCACTAGAATTTTCACAAGAGACTTTTATTGGTGACATGAAGAAGCCAGACTTCCATATTTTTCTTCATCTATTATATTCATGTATTTGGACACACTCAAAATGTTGTTAAATCAGCTCTAAGCGGGGTATTACTGTATTCATTTTCATATTTTATATGAACTTTTGTTTTTACTATGCGACAGTAAGAGCATTACGTTGTCAGATCCGTGCCGGGCCAAGCAGTCGTCCTCCGGGTCCCCGCAGAGCATCCGCAACGCCCTGCAGAAGATCCGCTTCCTGACGCTGACCCCGCAGCAGTTTGCCTCGGGCGTGTCCCGCTCCTCGCTGCTCAGCCAGGCCGAGGCCTTCGCCATCCTCATGAACATCTCCTCGCCCTTCTGCGGCGTGCCCATGCCCGAGGGCTTCTCCACCTCCACGGAGCCGCGCCGGAACGCGCGCTTCCAGCATGTGAGTATGTCCGCCTTCTCACTAGCCGGCACGACACCGCCTCGTTTGTTTTTTTACTTTTAGCTGAAAAAGTTTTTTTTACTTTTAACCGAAAAAGTTTTTTACTTTTACCCAAAAAAGTTTTTTTTTACTTTTACCCGAAAAACTTTTTTATATTGATTCGCATTTTAACTAGAGTTATTTATTTTCTTTTTATTTGTATTTATTAAACTCTTTGTACAGAAAATAAGTATATGGACAGGCATATTGCTATTTTCTTCTTCTTCTTCATCTTGTTGTAGGCCTTGTGGCCTGTTTTTAAGAGGGATTAGCCTCGTGCGATGTCGATTCCCAGCTATCGACCCATCTCTTTGGTGGTCTGCCCGGTAGTCGTCTACCATGGGGTTGGCCGTACAGAGCGATGTGGGGAGTCTGGATGGTTCCATTCTCTTCACAAGCGCATACCGTTGTCTCCTTTGTTGCCTTCCTCGCCTAACGACATCTTCGATCTCGCATATTTCACCTATCCTGGCGTTTCTTATTCTATCTCGAAGACTCTCGCCAGATATGCTTCTTAGAGTCTTCGTTTCTGACACTCTAAGCGCGTTTTTTGTGCCAACGGTGTCCGCTCTACTTTCGATTCCAACCGTGATGATGGGTCCGACACAAATTACTATTTTAATTATTATTATTTTTAACCTTTCCCTTGCGGTGCTAAAAGACTTCCGCGTGTACCGGTGATATCTATATATGAAAATGTGGTTTAAAAACGGGGAAAATGTAAATATTCCTAAAGGTTGCTTTTATTGATCATAGTTGAAGTCGAAATGTAACAATTCTGTAATGTTAGCTCTGATAAGTATCTGAAAACGAGAAAAAAAGACATTGCAAGTAGCCGCAATAGCTAGCGTAGCGATGCGACCGCCGCGTAAGACATGAATATACATAAATTTGTGATTTCAAACAAAAAAGCTTGCTTTGTAATCTTTAGTTTTGCATTAATATTTCCCTTTTTTTATTTGGTTTAATAACTTTGAGCTTACGCCTAAAACACATTTATTTACTATTTGTTTCATATTTGTAAATATTTTTACAATGGTTTTTTTTTTCTTCTTCTATTTTTGGTACTGTTTGAATTTTGAAAAAAATATTGGTAGATTTATTATAATGCGCACATTCACAATATGGTCTTTGTATCAATTGCACGCATACGTTACACGGGCCGTATTGTGCATCAACAACATATAATAATAATAATAAAACCCTTATCCGCACCCCACTGGTGCATAGGGCACTGTGTCATATAAACGCAGTGTTATCTTGATCGTTTACACATGAAGGAAGGGTGATCAGCCCTCTGGTTCAGGTACCAGTCCATGGTAATATTGAATAACTATTACAGTGAAAAAATCACTTATATTTATTTTACCCCCCTTGGGAATCGAACCCGGGACCTCCAGAACGGTAGCCGAGCGTGCTGACCATTACACTACGGAGGCGGATATATCAATCAATCAATATAATATAGTAATGATGTACTGGACTAAATAAAGTAACGGCAAGTCTGCTAAAGGTCTATTACAGGCAATTATTGAAAATATTCCACTAAGCCAAGCCAATATCGGCCTCATGTACATGTGCATTCCGAGACAATGGAATGTCCTTACGCCAATCTTTACTTACTTTTTTGACTTTTCGTATGGTTCGGCATAAATTACAAATTTTCGATGTATTTTGCATCATTTTCAAACTCCGTAACTATGCGGAACGTATCTAAACACATATCATAATAGATTTTAAGAAATAGTAGTATTTACTAAGTAAAACTTATATTTAAATTGAATTACTTTAATTTTGCATTGCGTCAATTATTCCTGGACTATAACCATTATTGTAGGCAGATCAAATTAAATAATGGATAGATTTGTCATGCTGCTTATAAAGGTGGAGTCCTCGCAGAGGCCTTGTGAAGCCCCAGGACACACTTTAAAAGAACTGCAACTGATCTAAGCAAATGTCTTAAGAATTCTTAGTCATTATTTCGTTAGACTGAAGTGTGTGTATTGACTGAGATGCGTATTGAGAGGTGAGTTTTGTTGCGGATAGCCCTAGCCCCGTGATGCGTGAGGGAGGAATTCTAAGTCATTATTTGACGGAACTGAAGTGTGTGTATTGATTGACAGGTGAGTTTTGTGGTGGACAGCCCGAGCCCCGTGATGGGTGAGGGGCGCGAGTGCTCCCCGGTGGGCCCCGGACCACCCCCCGCGTCTCCGCCCGCGTCGCCCCCCTTCCCCGTGCCGCGCGAGAAGCTCTACTGCCGGCGCTCCATCGTGCACCAGACCGACCGCCTCAACAACAGCATCCTGGACTGCTCCGTGACCTTCACCGTCGACCGGAACATCTGCGTCGTCGGCATCCAGGTGGGCCACTCTCCAGAACCCATTCCGACAAAATATTTATGCACTAAATGTTAAATCAAACTTATTTATTGTAATTGCAGACAGTTGGTAGAATGGATCTTTGTCAGACGGGAGGAATATCTAATTTAACATACTCAACCTATAAAGGATTGTATTAGACTCGTTTTGTGTTTTTAACAGCCGATATAATTAATATTTTCATTCATCATTTTCTTTTGGAAAATTCGCCGTGGAAAAAACGTTATTTTCGTATGTTGGCAATGAATGACGTCACATTTGCTAAATTATTGGCGGCTCTATTTGTTGAAGTCTTTGGTCCACCCTCATATTTGTATAACACAAATGGTAGTGTAGTGGTAAACAAACAATCCACACTACTACCATTAGAGCTCTATAAACCATAGATAATAAACCATATGACATCATAAAACGTTTGAAGACGGAAATTTGATGACGTATGCGAACGCACGTTTTTCGTTTTCATACATCCCTTATTTCTCACATATTTTAATAAGAATGCTACCGAAAGTCTTGTGATTTTTCATATTGATTTATTAGCCAATAATCACACATCATGATATTTATCCATTCTATTTTAAATTTTTGGGTAATATATCCAAAATTAAACAAAGTTATTAGATTAAATTCTACTTTTATTTACGTATATATGATCATATGTGATGCGTTTCGTCTAATTAAGACATAATTGTCTTTAAAAAAGTTAAATCAAACACTGGTTTTTGAGTCTACTAAGTTGTATTTTATTGTTAAAAAAACACCAAAATAAACAATTTTGATACAATTGTTTCGTCTAGTTATGGCATTTTCAAACGAATTATTCAATTTAACATTTGATACATAAATTTAAATGGAGTTGTACAAATGAAACGCCAAATCAATAAATAAACTAATAAAATATCCCTCATTCTTATTTTACTAGTTTACATGCATTTGAAAAAAACATGTTTGTGGATGGATTTAATGGATAGATTTTACCACAAAGTGACTGCCGAATCAATTAATGAAAGTAAAGAATACTATTTTCCAATCGGGTAACTGAAAAAGTGACACTTACCTATTATGTAGTAACACCTCTAGGTCATACATAAGTCCTGGAAGTTGCCAAGCCTTTAAATTGGCAACTCAATAATCTCTTTATTTATTATTGAAATGAAAAATATTTTTTCTTTAGTTTTATCTGAAAACTAATTGTAAAAATTTCATTGCTTACGCCTTGCTACTTAGATTTTGGTACCATCTATCACACTTCAGACAACAGATCTTTTTAGGTAAAATCTGAAGGTTTTTTCTCCATTTGAAAAATATTTAATATATTTAAAAAAAATAATTAAACAATACCTTATCTTCAAAATGCAAAAACAACACTTTCTGCCCTGTAGCGGGTAAATATTATGTTAAAAATATGCCTCTTTTGCTGGGATAGAGTTCATTTTCTGGGCATTCGGAAAACATGCACAACTGAAAATTGACGATTTTTTATTTATGACGTTCTTGAAAGGAGTGAGCGACATGACACAAACAGCGGAAGAAGGTTGAGTTAGCTTATGGCGTATGGATGTGTAATTTTGTGAATGTGTTGCGGTGTCAGGTGCCGACTCAGGGCATGGGCGAGGACCCGCAGGCGCGGCCGACCAGCGGGCAGTACTCAGAGCTGCTGTACGCGCACTTGCTGGATGCGGACGGGTCGCGCCTCACCTATACACACTACACCTCCCGCGTGCCCTACCGCTCCCTGCTGGAGATCACCTTCAACCGGCCCTTCTATATTCAGAGGAACAAGGTAACCTCCACACAACGTAACATCCGCTCCTGCACTATACACTACTACCTACTTACTTCAGCCTTCTTGTGTCCAGTATTGAACAAAGACCTCCCTCTTGGACTACCACAGTTCTCTGATGGACGCGATTCTCTTCCTGTGCCTGCCACTACTACTTACTACTTACTTATTATTACTTACTTATAACCCTTATCCACACCTAATGGTGCATAGGGCACTGCATCAAATTGACGCAGTGTTGTCTTGATCATTATTTACATGAAGGCAAGGTGATCACTCTTGCGCTTCAGGAACCAGTCCAGGGTAATATTAAATAAATATTACCGTGTTAAATCACTAATATTTATTTTCACCCCCCCCCCTGGGAATCGAACCCGGGACCTCCAGCACGGTAGCTTAACTCGCTGAGGCGGACAAAACTACTACTTACTTACTTACTTACTACATACTACTTACTACTTACTTAGTTACTTACTTCAGCCTTCTTGTGTCCAGTATTGAACAAAGCCCTCCCTCTTGGACTTCCACAGTTCTCTGTTGGACGCGACTCTCTTCCAGTGCAGGCCCGCCACTTTCCTAATGTCATCAGGCCATCTTGTCTGGAGCCTATCCACGCTTCTGCGTCCTGTTCTAGGCCTCCAGTCTAAAGTCTGCGTAATCGGAGGGCATGTATGACTAGATGTATGGATGTGAAGGAGGGGAGGAGTGTATGTCAGGACAGAAGGTCTTTCTGCCTACCCCTGCGGATATGCCCTGATGGTATTAGTAGTAGTATAATTCATGCTTTATTTATGTAAAGACTTGCCATGATAAGTATTTCAGGTACTCCAAAGTGTTCAGGTAAGGAGTTGAAATATTCAGCGGGTATGTTCTTACATACCTTACATTGCTCTTGGAAATGCTTGAATGCATAAGAATGGAAGAGGGGAAGAATGTTTGCAAAGACAGAGTGGTCCGAGGTTCTATTTTCTATACCCCTTTAGCAAAGTGGCGCGATGGTTAGTCAAGTTTTTTTTTTATAATTTTTTTATATTCATATACAAATTGTAAGATCATATTACATATTATGTTTGAAAATTCAATCAGTTCTATAAGTGTTTTTTTTTTAAATGTTTTTAAGTAAACATGTTGGCAAAACTTTGCTGTACAACATATCGCTCACTCCTTTCAAGAACGTCAAAAATAAAAAAAAACTAGATTTTTCAGGAGAACGTTTTTAAAGTTTAAATATATATATTAATATTAAAAATATACAATGTATTAAAAATAAATTACTAGCCATTTATTGAACTTTTTACTGTGCAACAGATCTTTTTAGGTAAAACCTGAAGATTTTTTCTCCATTTGAAAAATATTAAGTATATTTTTAAAAAATTTGAACAATACCATTTCTTCAAAATGCAAAAACAACACTTTCTACCCTGTAGCGGGTAAATATTAAGTTAAAAATATGCCTCTTTTGCTGGGATATAATACATTTTCTGGGCATTCTGAAAACATGCACATTCAAAATCGACGATTTTTGATTTATGACGTTCTTGAAAGGAGTGAGCGATATGTTGACCATGCTTTACTTTGACAGAAACTAAAAATGTGTACCACAATGCCGGTCAATTAAAAGTGCCATTCATTGTGGATTAGAATTAACAGACTTTAGTGTATAGGTTGACAGACTTTCAGTATATGTACTGTGTAGCCAGTGGGCAGAGTATGGTAATGACCAGTTTGGTCCCCCTCAGATGTACAAGGTGGGAGTGGTGTTCAACAAGGTGGGCTGGTACCCGCTGGGCGTGTGCTGCCAGACCGTGGTGTGCGACCAGGTCTTCTTCTCCTTCGGCGTGGGCCCGCCCAACGACTCGGTGCGCGACGGCCTCATCCGCTCCATCGTCTTCACCTACTAGTGGGTTACCACGACCGGGACTGCCGCTCCCGCCATCTAGTAATACGCATCGTAAAGTGACAGGAACTTTGGTAAATTATTACCAAATATTTTGTATATGTGCTTGTGTATGTTTGTATGAATGCATATATTATTATATGCATATCTCTAATTTATTTGTATTTTTTTCTTAGTTATTTTAACACGTTGATTGCCAACTACGAGATAACTGGTAGATTGCGTTCTTTGCTAGGACGCCGACTAGGAGTTATCTCGTACTGCGTTTACTTGCCATATTCCCGCAGCAACAATGAAATTCCTAGTATATCACTGTTTATATGGATAGATGGCTTCTGGGAAGACAACAAAAATCAATGCTGAACAGAAATTTATTAATAAATGAACAGAAAATATAGTTATAAAAATTATAAAAATCAAGAAGTATAAGAATATTTTTAAAGAATTGGCTTTTTAGACCGGAATTCTGAAAATTCCCATGGCAGTCAATGTGTCAATCATTTTATGTTGTTTTAATTTATTATATGTTATATACGTATGCCACATGGTTTATCAAGGTTTATAATAGAGATAAATCAATAAATATTAATGACAAAGTGGTATTGAACATTGCTGATTGGAAATACTACAGTGTATTACGTAACAACACTTCTGTGTCTGGGTATTTTCCAGACAAATTTGGCGAGAATGCGGGCAGTTATTTGATTTTCGGGAGCAAAATATTGGTTTGACATAAAATACGTATATCGCTCACTCCTTTCAAGAACGACATAAATAAAAAAAACGTGATTTTTCAGGAGATCGTTTTTTAAGTTTAAAAATATAATACAAAGTATTAAAAATAAATATCAAGTCACTTATTGAACTTTTTACTGTGTAACAGATCTTTTAAGGTAAAACCTGGAGGTTTTTTTTTTCCATTTGAAAAATATTTAGTGTATTTAAAAAAAGAATTAAACAATACCTTTTCTTCAAAATGCAAAAACAACACTTTCTGCCCTGTAGCGGATAAATATTATGTTAAAAATATGCCTCTTTTGCTGGGATATAGTAAGTACATTTTCTGGGCATTCCGAAAACATGCACAACTGAAAATTGTCAATTTTTTATTTATGACGTTCTCGAAAGGAGTGAGCGAAATGTATCTTGTGAATTAATGAAAATTTCTTTTCTTTCAAACAATTTCTCAAAATCATGAGCTATCCCCGAAGCTCTTCCAGAAGTAACCAAACAACTATGTTAATTTTTTTTAATGTTTCCAAAGTAAAATTTATGATAAAAAGTAGCACTGCCGTACAGATCTCCTGTGACTTGTATATTTGTTTTTACAACAAAATATTTTGTAACATTAAATTACATTACGTTTGTAAAATATTTACTTCTAAAATTCATTTAATTTTATGCCGTATTTTGATTTTGTGGAACGGTTTCATTCAACATAAAGGCATAAAGTTATTGCCTTATCTCGAAAAAGATCAAATTATCACAAAACAATTTGAAATCGGTACATATTTGGAATAGGAGTGTTGTTAGAAGTCAGTCGGAATAAATTTTTCAAAATCTCAATGTACTTTGAAAAAATGTACTCGTATAATGTACTCAGGATTATTTAAATAAGGTTAAATTTTACGCTTTAGGTTTTTAAAAATGTTTGTTATTTTGTATTATTTTTAATTAAATTTATTTAATGAGGACCTATTTTATCTAACCAAACAATTAAAAAATATTAGTGCACCATAAATTTGTTTCAATCGCAGGTCTTTTCAAAAGTTGGGAATACATTTTTAATTGTATTTAATATTTATACATACTGCTATAACGATGTACTAAACGAATGTACAATATCTTTCTTCATTGATAATTTTCTCTTGGGAAAGTTTAAATAAGAAAACACAAAATGGCTTGTTTCTAGATGATTTGAGTAATGACAACACAATCAGCTCCTTAACCCACTAATGTAAGTATGTTCATAGATATATATGAATGGTTGTATGATGGAGTATTACAAACTATTGTTTTACACAACCACAATGTGTTTTACACAACCATCGCTACATCACAAAATTTATGGCCCGCGCAAACGTTAATTAAATTAGTAAATCTTTCACACACATCTGGTTGTCAGTATAATGAAATATCTTTTAAATTTTTTTCGTAATATAAACATACATGTGTACATTCATTCATTCAAACCCTTATCCGCACCCCAATGGTGCATAGGGCACTGCATCATATAAACACAGTGTAATCTTGATCGTTAACATATGAAGGAAAGGTGATCAGCCCTCCGCCTTAGGTACCAGTCCATGGTAATATTGAATAAATATTAAAGTGAAAAAATCACTTTTGTTTATTTGACCCTCCCCGGGGAATCGAACCTGGGACCTCCAGAACAGTAGAGGAGTGTACTGACCATTACACTACGGAGGCGGACATGTGTATGTACAGTGAAACCTCTCGTAACGAGTAATTTGCATAACAGGCGTTGAATAAATGTGAAAAAGTTGCTCCCTTAACAAGTGACATTTCGCTTAACGATTTACAGAGAAAGGGCAAGTCCCTTTTTCACGAAATTTGATTGTGAGCCGGTACTTCTGCGCTAGTCAAAACAAAAAAGGTTTCGCACGACAAGTATTACAAGTAAAATTCCGGAACGAATTATACTCGTTGTGAGAGGTTCCACTGTAATTCCATTTCATAATAAACTTATGTATATACATATATTCTTCCGTATGTATACATATGTCCGCCTCCGTAGTGTAATGGTCAGCACGCTCGGCTACCGTTCTGGAGGTCCCGGGTTCGATTCCCAGGGGGGGTCAAATAAATATGAGTGATTTTTTCACTGTAATATTTATTCAATATTACCCTGGACTGGTACCTGAAGCGGAGGGCTGATCACCTTTCCTTCATGTGTAAACGATCGAGATAACACTGCGTTTATATGAAGCAGTGCCCTATGCACCATTGGGGTGCGGATAAGGGTTTTATTATTATATATTCTTACAAACTTGTAAATAACAAACTTATTTGAAGTAAGTTTTTGACTTCGTAATATTGAAATCCGACTCTATTTGAAGAAAGCGACATACAGGTATTTGTTGTATAGTTTGAATAGATTACTAAGTGTTTATGCAAATTATTTATCTACTTTACATTGTTTCATTTTTAGAGTTCTTTTATATATTTAAGGAATTTGAGTCCCGCCTGATGCGGTTTGTTGGTGATAACTAAATATATGACTAGTAATTAGGTGCAAAAATGTATACATGATAAATGTATATTTGTGATACAATGTCAAGGTAGCTTTATATGACTTGAAAAAAAATTCTAAATTGTTTTTTTTTTTTTAGTATTTGACTACTAACTTATATGAAAATTGTAGATGTAAAAATAAAATACAACTCACTAAAAATTGTTTATTTCACATTAGCATCTTTGTGGGCTAGAACTTTATCTATGTCACTAGAAATTAATGTGCTACTAGTTTTTGGGCGGAATTTTATCATTTTGATAATTGCACCTGTTTGAGCTCACATTTAGTATAGATTAAAAACCCAACATTTTATAATTACTTAATATGCTTGCCTTAGCATAGGGTTCCCAACGTGGGGAGTACTGCCCCCATCTCAGTGGTCGCTGGAGAGGTCTTCTAGATGCTACAGAACCTAGCAGCCAGAAGGGAAGACTATTCTGTAAATATATCCTTGCTCTATGAGCAAATATTCTCAAAATTTTATTTTCCCTGTTCATTAGAAATTTGGTGTATGTATATATATTGTTAAAAAATAAGTAAGTGGTTACTTGTGTACAAAAAATGTACTATAAAATTGAATCTATCCAATCTAATCCATAGATTTTCTCTATGTTCTGTGTATATTATCTGAAAATCTGTATTTACTCCTAAAAAGACTTAGTAAAAAGTATTTTGTTTTATACAATAAAAAATATTTGAAAACACGTGGATTATCTTTGTCTACATTTATTTACCCATTTAACTTTTGATTTTATCAAAACATTTTACAGTTTTTATGTATGTATTAAATATTGTAAAAACTGGCTGCAAATAGCAACCAACCAGAGGAAATGGAAAGAAGGGGAAGAGGCCTATATCCAGCAGTGGAGGTCAGAGGGCTCATAAAGATGAAGAAGAAGAATAAAATGATAGATTTTTTAAAAATAAGACACAATCTTTAATTAAACTTTTTATTTATTTCATAACATGTTTTCATAAAATATAGTACAATCGACATGAATTCTGCGTAACTAAGCACACATACCTTTCAAAATATAATTTACAAGTTAGTTTATAATAAATCTAAACATTTCATTCCCTCATAAATTTATTGTACAATTGATCCATTTTTCCCAATATATCCATTTAGTATTATAAAAATGCAGTAGAAAAATGCTGTAGACTGTATCGTAAGATGATTCCATTAGATCTACATGTAAAAATAATTATGAAACGCATAGAGCCATTATGCAGTAACTAATTTGAAATTGACGACTTTTTTTTTGACTTGCAGATATGATCACCATCGTCTTTAATTGGTACTAATTAGACTTAAGCATAAATATTGAAACCAAGTTTATCAATCACAAAAAAATATATTCAAATCGGAAAGTTCATAACGACCCTTAATTTTTATTTACTTGGATAATTTTTGTAATTCAATGACTCGATTTTATAATAATTTAGCAAAAATATAATTATAACATATCGCTCACTCCTTTCAAGAACGTCATAAATCAAAAAACTTGATTTTTGAGGAGTACGTTTTTAAAGTTTAACAATATAATACAATGTATTAAAAATAAATATCAAGCCACTTATTTAACTTTTTACTGTGCCAAAGATCTTTCAAGGTAAAACCTGAAGGTTTTTTCTCCATTTGAAAAATATTTAGTATATTTAAAAAAATAATTAAACAATACCTTTTCTTCAAAATGCAAAAACAACACTTTCTGCCCTGTAGCGGGTCAATATTAAGTAAAAAATATGCTGCTTTTGCTGGGATGTAGTAATTTTTTTGGGCATTCTGAAAACATGCATAACTGAAAATTGACGATTTTTGATTTATGACGTTCTTGAAAGGAGTGAGCGATATGTATTTTTTTAGATTTATTTTCGATGCAGAAATTGAACCCCTAATAGCTCATTGAAAAGAAATAAAAATACTTCTGGTCCCAATATATTCAAAGTTTATATGAATTATATTATGATAATGTTCAAATATTTTGGTGATTAAATTGTAGTTGCTGTACAATAATACTACAGAACTTGTGAAGAAGGAAGGGACTCTATTTCCTAGATTACCGCGGCCGTTTACATCATTATTGATTTTTTCTAGGTTATGTCATTGGTATCTAAACACACCATCATGAGTCCCTGCAATGGCTGAAATGTCAGAAAGTATACAGGCGGCAAAAATAACCCAGGAAAAACCAACAAAAAAGCCATTGTATGTACATCTTGTATATACAATTTACAAAATATAGGTGAGCATTTAAGAAAATGCGCATAATTCATAACAAAATATTTTGGATAATATATATCGCTCACTCCTTTCAAGAACGTCATAAATCAAAAAACTTGGAGAACGTTTTTAAGGTTTAAAAATATAATACAATGTATTAAAAATAAATATCAAGCCACTTTATGAACTTTTTACTGTGCAACAGATCTTTTTAAGTAAAACCTAAAGGTTTTTTCTGTATTTGAAAAATATTTAGTTTATTTTAAAAAATAATTAAACAATACCTTTTCTTCAAAATGCAAAAACAACACTTTCTGCCCTGTAGCGGGTAAATATTAAGTTAAAAATGTGCCTCTTTTGCTGGGATATAGTACATTTTTCGGGCATTCCGAAAACATACACAACTGAAAATTGACAAATTTTGATTTATGACGTTCTTGAAAGGAGTGAGCGATATGTACATGTCTCCTTTACACAAATAAGGACATCAATTTACTGTTTCAAATATCCGAGAAAAGTTCACAAAGTTCTGCATTATAAAATATAACTAATAACCCTTATCCGCACCCAATGGTGCATAGGGCACTGCATCGAATTGACGCAGTGTTATCTTGATCATTACTTACATGAAGGCAAGGTGATCACTCTCGCGCTTCAGGAACCAGTCCAGGGTAATATTAAATAAATATTATAGTGTAAAATCACAAATATTTATTTTCAACCCCCCTGGGAATCGAACCCGGGACCTCCAGCACGGTAGGTAAACACGCTGACCATTACACCACGGAGGCGGACATAAAATATAAAAATGACATATTCTTTGCATTTGTTTATACATAACAATAATTTTTTTTTAAAAATATCTAGCAAAGATTTTTGTGAAATTTTTTACTCCTGTAAAGATTACACATAGATAAATAAAGATCATTAACCAAGTTCATTTAACGTTTGTCATCCTTTTACATATACATCAGTGTACATTGTCGATTCTACAGGTAAAGTATAAAAAAAATATGTCGCTCACTACTTTCAAGAACGTCATAAATAAAAAATTGACAATTTTCAGCTGTGCATGTTTTCGGAATGACCAGATAATGTACTATATCCCAGCAGAAGCGGCATATTTTTAACTTAATATTTACCCGCTACAGGGCAGAAAGTGTTGTTTTTGTATTTTGAAGAAGAGGTATTGTTTAATTATTATTTTAAATATACTAAATATTTTTCAAATGGAGAAAAAACCTTCAGATTTTACCTAAAAAGATATGTTGCACAGTAAAAAGTTAAATAAGTGGCTTGATATTTATTTTTAATACATTGTGTTATATTTTTAAACTTTAAAAACGTTCTCTTGAAAAATCAAGTTTTTTTATTTATGACGTTCTTGAAAGGAGTGAGTGATGTGTGAGGATTAACCGAGCTCAGCTGATAATTTCATCTAGTATCTTAATACTATTGTTTCATAGATCATAAGTATGTATGTACTAAAAGGTCTGCCGCTGTTAGTACAGAAATATTATGTCTAGTACTTTACATATTATATGTGATCCCAGTACGACCATTATTTCTTATTCATATACCAATTTGTTTCAAAAACACCAACACATAGAAAACAATGTTCAATACTATATACAATATATCGTGGGTATACTGGCAAAAAACTTTAACTCTAAAATCCCTGTTTGGAATAATCCCTGTTATTTAAAGCTTTTAGCCTAAATAAAATACCCACTATTAAACTTAAAGTACTTTTTACTTTTAAAACCACATAAATATGACATTTCAAACTACTTAGTGTATTTTGGCAGTTTATAGAACGTTAAAAACTTTATAATATGCATCATTAAGTCAAAATCGTATATTTTCGAGTTAACCTTTTGTTGACAGTATATCCACGATATGTAATATTAATTTTTTGTGTATTATGTAAACAGTTACACGTAATGCTTCACTACACAGTTAGATATCGATACATCCAACAAATAAATGCGGAACTGCACAAATTAAGACTTTTCTACAAGAAATATAAAAAAAACAACTATTCCATACATAGATTTGTTTTGTACAAACTAAATAATAAAAGCTTTTTGTCTTTTAAAAACATAATTTACTATTCCAGAACTCTGCTCTGTTAAAATATACTCCAATACGTTCCTTGTAAGTTTACAAGGAATGTACTGCAGTATACAAGGTCATAAATTATCTTGCTTTCTTAACTTTTATCATATCTTCTTTTTTTAAAGTATGTTTTCGAGAAAATATCTTGCTCCGCCATTTTTGACAAATGATGTATGATTAAATTTTGACAAAAACAACCCTGAGTGCACTGCTTTTTTTCTTTTCCTACCTCCTATTCCTCCTCCATTTTCTTTCTTATATAGCAGTAATGTCCCGCCATGAACTTCTACATTTACGCCATCTGCATCCCGACAAATAAATCCACTCCTATTCATAAAAATCTCAAGTGCAAGGACGATCAACTTGACTTTGCGTAATTGAGATATGGTTTATTCTGGTGACCACTTTTTGAGTTTATTCATACTGGCTAGTTTCGAGAACTACAGAATCTTCATCAACAGATGAAAATAAAAACTGTATTATTTTGTATATTTGCCTGTTCATGAGAACATCTGTAGTTCTCAAAACTAGTATTTATGTACATTAATAAACCCAAAAAAGATCTTATTCGAGTGTTTCATTTTTATATTTAAATCATCATTTTATTCCACAGTTGATGTCAAAACAATAAATAATAAAATACTTTACATCAATTATCCACATAATAATTTAACTCTTTACAACAAAAGACCCAAATTAATAATAATATATACAGATAAAAAGATAAGAGACGGATTAGTTATAACACATTTTAATGCAGTGGTTTTTTTTTGTCAGTTGAGAATTTGTAAGTAAAAAAGTGGAAGAAATAAATATTTTATAAATTCTGAATTATGGTTGTAAGTTTACACTACTTTAATGATATTTAAAGTACAATATAGAATCAATCAAATATTTTTCATTCACTGCATCTGCATCTATCAACCATCTCTGTATCTATCAATCTTTATTTGTTGGAGGCGTCGATATAGGGGTTACACATAACACAATACAATACACGATTACTTGTAACACGGTACCTAGAGTAACCGAGGTACAAAAAATGTATGATATCAGCACCATTGCTTATGACAAAATATTTACACTCATGGCAGTGGAAACACATACACATACGTAATTATAATTACTATTTACACTTAATAAATTACCTTTCAGTATCAAAATAATTTGTAAACAACAAAAAAAACTTCAAAAATTCATCTCATGTTAGATCAGACACAAAAGAAAAATAGGCAAATATTTATCAAGTTGATGAAACGATAAAAAGAAATCAATTTAAATTACAAACTTACTTTTCCATACTACGAAAACAAATAACAAAAATAATCAACTCAAAAATGACACTTACGCAATGTGTACAGTATCGAACAGATTAATTGAATCAAAACTTTTTTCGTTGTATTTTCGTAAAAAGTTTTGTAAAATCTTTTTTTTATTGGTTATATCGCAAATTAATATTTAATATGATCTCGTTTGGGCTCAATCAAAGATTTTACTATTCTTGGCATCTATTATATTTGGTTTTGGCACGTCCATGCCATTTTTCGTTCCGAAACCATACCTGAATTATGGACAAAATGAGCTTTTCCGCCGTAGAGCAATCAATTTTGGAGAGCCGATTCTTACAGATTGCTGATAGATTTTTAATTAGGTTTACGTCTGGCAAAATTTTTGACCAGTCATTGTTTTTGTGTGAAAAATTTCATTTTTTTTTTTGGATTTGTGACATGAAATGATTTGTTAAATCCTGCTGAAATATTCCATTACTATTTGGCCTTCGTTTTTGTATCTTTGGTACTATCTTTTCCAGTAGAATTGGGTGATACTTCTTCTCGCTATTCATCATTTCAGTCACTGAAAGAAGCAGCCCTGGTCCATAATACGAGGAACACCCCCAAAACATTTTTTTAGAGTGGTTGAAAATACGAAAAAAAAGTTTTGTCAAAATTAATCTGTTGGATACTGTATGTATGCAGTTGTATATAGCGTGGGTAAGTACATAGAATATAATAATTACTCGTGCAGCTACCAACTATCTACAGACATATAATGAATATCTAATATCAGATGAGAAAAGTACAAACAATTTACTGCTAGACAAATTATATATGTAAATTGGCCACTGAAATTCCCATTCCTCCATAAGCACATTGGCAAAATTTTAAATACTGACTTTCTATATCATTATTACTATCTCTGTAGTGTCATCTTATAATACATCATTGGCAGAAAAGCATATCGCAGAAGGCGCATCCGGTGCACTTTTGCTATCGAAACATTTACACCCTAGCTAAAGTATAAAATTAAGAAAGGTGTGTTGAGATGGTTTGGACATGTGGAGCGTATGAGTGAAGAAAGAACGGTTAAACAAATTTATGAGGCGAATGTAGTTGGAAAAAGAAGCAGAGGACGACCGAGGAAAACTTGGCACAATCAGGTATGTCAAATACTTGAAAGCGGCCGGGTCAGGAGTCGTAATAATCGTCGGGTATGTATGAGGAGATGCATGAATGTAGAAGAGGCAAAGAATGTTTGCAAAGACAGAGTGGTGTGGCGTTCGATTCTCTCTGCCTACCCCTGCGGGGAAGCGGCGTGATGGTTAATTAGTTAGTTAGTCTAAAAGTTACCAGGTTCCTTTTCCGTAACATTTCAGGCGCTTCTTTGCTTTATAGCCATTTTGCGTCAAATGATTTGTGGACCTTGAAATTTGGAGATATTACATGGCCACTTGGCTCCCCAGATCGCCAGATTGGATACCAGTCTTTTATCAGACTTTTGTTTGTGCATGGAAAAACATCTGTAAGTCTTTTGTCAATCTGAAAGCCAACACTCTTATTTTAACAGGAACACTTGGCCGTGTCAAAGAAAGCGCGCAAAATGAGCTGAAGGTTACATCACGCTAGAGGTGGCCATTTGCCGAATAATTTCTTACCCACAAACAAAATTAATTGTAATGGTGCGAATCCAATATTCTTTATGGCCAAAATTTAAGCATCTTTTTCGGTTGGCAATACCTTCCCTGTTCTCGTGGAATACGATACCTTTTCAAATTATTGGCAAGCAATAAGATAGATGAAACTAGTCACTAAGTTTTCCACACCTTGATTTTGATCAATCCAATATATTTTTGGATTTTTGAAAAATGTAGTTTCATGAAGCGATTAATTAATTTTTTAAACTGACACAATGACCAGACAACTATATACATATAACAATCTCATTAGATTTGAAAGAAATGTGCATACAAATGCATAAAAAATAAATGTGTAACTATATAGGTTGTTCACTATATAGGTTGTTAAAAAATAAATGTGTAACTATATAGGTTGTTCACTATATAGGTTGTTAAAAAATAAATGTGTAACTATATAGGTTGTTCACTATATAGGTTGTTAAAAAATAAATGTGTAACTATATAGGTTGTTCACTATATAGGTTGTTAAAAAATAAATGTGTAACTATATAGGTTGTTCACTATATAGGTTGTTAAAAAATAAATGTGTAACTATATTGTTCGCCTCTGTAGTGTAATGGTCAGTACGCTTGGCTACCGTTCTGGAGGTCCCGGGTTCGATTCCCTAGGGGGGTAAAATAAATATAAGTGATTTTTCACTGTCATATTTATTCAATATTACCCTGGACTGGTACCTGGAGCGGAGGGCTGATCACCTTTCCTTCATGTGTAAACGATTGAGAAAACACTGCGTTTATATGAAGCAGTGCCCTATGCACCATGGGGTGCGGATAAGGGTTTTATTTTTATTATTATATAGGTACACATTTATTTTTTATAAAGATACATATTAAATTCATTCATTTAAAGTATACGTGATTTTTCTTTCAATTGAAAGAGTCGCGACAGTTACATCAATATACCTTTCTGCTTATGACACTGTATGCATGGTCTGCATAATTTAATTGGCTTTCTTGGCACGCTTTTGGCTGGAGAGCGAAAACAATTGTATACTTGTTTTGCACAAACAGGCAACCAATCGGAATTGACGAAACAAACAAGCATGCGAACAAAAAAGAAAAAGAAATATTGAAAAGTTGCGTGGTTCATCGGTGACATCTTCACTTCTCAGTGGTTAATATAAAGGATTCTTATTTATTGATTTGGCGTTTAATTTGTAGAACTCCATTTTAATTTATTTGTTAATTTTAAATCTTTTATGTTTCAAAATTTAATTTTAAATCTTTTATGTTTAAAAATTTAATTAATTTTTTTGTTATGTGTTTTTATATTATTTTTTGACATCTCATCAAAGATGAAGAAGAATATGGAAGTCTGGGCATTTACGGGGCTTACGACCGTCATAGGCTGGTTTGAGTGATCACTTTACACTCGTGTAACATTCACCAATTCTACCCATTATTGACAACCACACTACTCAAATTCTTGGAAGTTCTATATATATGAACCAATTTAGAAACCTTGTTCATGAATCACTAGAACTTCACTAGAGACATCTATTGGTGAGATGTAAAGAAGCTTTTTACTAAGCAGAAACTCTTATATTAGTATGTGAGATCCGAATCCTGGATTATAATCACACACATGAGAAACGCCAGAAAATACCATTTTCATTTTTATTATTAAGCTTATAATTTGACCAGATAATTTATTTACAACATTTTGAGTGTGTCCAAATACTTATGTGTTTTTGTTAATAAAATACAACTTAGTAGACTCAAAAAATCTGTAATTGATTTAAAATTAAAAATAAAAACCCTTATCCGCACCCCAATGATGCATAGGGCACTGTGTCATATAAAAGCAGTGTTATCTTGATCGTTTACACATGAAGGAAAGGTGATCAGGCCTCCGCTTCAGGTACCAGTCCATGGTAGTATTGAATAAATATTACAGTGAATAAATCACTAATATTTATTTTACCCCCCTTGGGAATCGAACCCGAGACCTCCAGAACGGTAGCCGATTAAAAATTAATACATAAAATAAAGGATTCTAGCAAATTGAATGAATTCAGTACAAGATTCTCAATTACCAAAGAATTACGGCGTTTTCTATGTATGTCGTTAAATCAACCGTTAGTAAATTAAGGATTTCATTTATTTGGGAAAAACAAATAAAGATATTATTTTTTTTAAGTGTCTTTCTGAATAAAAGTATCAAAAACCAGTTTCAAGATGTCAAAGTTGTTAGAAATAAATAAAATACAGATGTTGAATTTATCTACACTTATCTATATAGATGAAGCGTTTAGAATCCAGCCCGGGAGTTTTTAAATTGAAAATAAAATGATTTTAACTTATAATTTATCAGTCATTGTTAATTGTGGCTTGATTGTTAAAATATATTTATAATAAATGTAATTGTCTGTGCTACACTAACACTTATACAAAAGTACGCCATCGTCTTTGAAAATTCTACTAATATATACACCTTACAAGGCCACACGATTAATGCTCCCATATGTACTTAGATATCCAGTGTTAGTGTACTAAGTTAGTACATTTTCCTATTGATATTTGACTACGTTCACTTGACGACGATGAAGTTCATCTCTTTGTACTATTCCGCAGCCTGCAGCCGCCCGGCTCGAGACGGCTCGGGGCGTCCGCGCCTCGTGTCCGCTTTCACACTGGAATATTAAAAAAATCACATTGGATAATAAAATTTATCCAATTTAAATATTGAAAACTGTACAAAAGAAATTGCGCATGATATCCGCATATATCACCACAAGTCGTAAATCAACTAATTTTGTTTGATTAGTAATTATGTATTACAATATTTTCAGATATGGCTCGGTTCAGTATTTACCTTGATCGAAACAGCTGGGATTGATATAACACAGCAGGTCGTTGTCGCTCATGGAGGTGAGCTCCTGCATGGGCGCCGAGCCCGTCTTCATCTCCTGGCTCACGGCCTGGCTGACGGCCTGGCTCACGGCCTGACTCACGGCCTGGCTCACGGCTTGGCTCACGGCCTGGCTCATGGCGGCCGACTCGGCGCTGTCTTCCTTCATCTGCGCCACCTCGTAGGGCTCGGGTGGCGCGAAAGGCAGCGGCGCCGCCTCGGCCGCCTGCTGCAGCTCCGGCGCCGCCGGGATGTTCTGCGCGTTCTCGTTGGTCAGGATGTTGGCCGTGTTGATGGCCGACGTCACCAGCGCGTTCATGGCCGTGTCCGAGGTGAAGATCTCCGCCGCCGCATTCAGGATCATGTTCTTCACGGCCGAGGGCGGCGTCTTCACCGTCGGGCTGAGCATGTGGCCGGAGCCCATGAGCGCCAGGTCGGGCTGGCCGGGCGCGCCACCCGCCAGCAGCAGCATGCCGCCCTGCGGCAGCATGCCGTCCTGCGGCAGCGCGGCGGGGCCCGGCATAGCCGCCTCGGGCGCGCACATCATGGAGGGCGACACCTGCGGGTTGAGGATGACCTCTGGCGAGATGGCGCCCATCATGTCGCGGGCCAGCGGCGACGAGGTGGCGCCGAGCGCCAGCTCCGGGCTCGCGTGCGCCGAAAGGATGATGTCGTGGCTCGAGGGGGAACGGCGACAGGACGCGGAGGACTCTGAGTGCGACGGACTCAGGTGCTGTTCCACTGTGGAGTTGATCAAGCTGTCCAGCTTCGAGGCCACGGGAGCCGAGTTCATGATGCCCACGTGTATGGCGGAGGATACTAGGGCTTCCATTTGGGCATTTTGATTACTGAGTAAATTTTGATGGTGCGAGATTTGACTTTCGAGCGATAGCTTTTCGGCGGATAGTTCGACTTGCCCGAAAGATGCGTTGTAGTCAATGATTTGCGCTTTATTGGGATCGTCGAGAGGGTCGATCGTCATGTTGTCCATGGCGGGCCCAGGAAGTCTCACGGCCCCCATGGTCCTGAGGGTGGCGGGCTGGGAATACAGTCCCCCTTGGCTCGCCTGAGCGCCGGATTGGAAAATGGCCGCCGTCACGGATTCCATCATTTTATCGGTGGAATTGTGCTTCTGCAGAGCCTGCAGCTGCTGAGAGAAGGAGTTAACGGGAGACGGCTCCACGATGGCCGGAGGCATGACGGTCTTGCTTCCCATGTTGGAAAGGAAGTTCTCCACGCTCTGAGCGGACTGCGCGGGGAGCTTGCCGCGGGAGTCCACAAACTTGCGGAAGGTCTCCATGGAGGGATCTCCGCCGGCCACCATGCCCCCCGGCTTCATGCGCAGGTCCATGACCTTCATCTCCTCGGGGGTGAGGTGTCGCGGCGCGGCCATGAGCAGCGGCGCGGGGCGCGGCAGGTCCTCGCGCTGCATGAGCAGGTCCATGCTGGCGGCCGCCTGCTCCACCATGGACATGCCGCAGTCGGCCCGGGGCAAGCCTCGCATGCCGGCATACAGTGCGCCGGTTTCGTTGGGCACCTGCCGGAGCAGCGCGTGCGCGCCGTCCACGCTGTTGTCGCTGGTGTCCATGGAGTTCTCGTTGTGGATTTGGAATCGCCCGTTTCTCAAGTGGGAGGGGATGAGCTCGGAGTTGCTGTCGCTGTCGATGATGGAGCCCTGACTGGAGTCATCGGTGGACTCGGTCTTGAAATGGTTGAGGGGCGGAGAGTTGGGGTCGGGGAGCAGCGAGGGGCGGCGCAGGGGCGCGGCGGAGGGTGCCGCAGGGGGTGGCATGAGCCCCACCCCCTCCCAGAGCCCCATCGGCTTGGACTCCTCCTTCGGGTCCTCCGCAAAGTGGCCACCCATAAGGCCTGCGTAATGAGAAAAATTATATTAGCGTCGCGTGAAATGATAGATATTTGATTTCAGATATGGGTTTAAATAATATTGAAACGGTGATCTGGTTATCCGGATTCCGATAGAATCGACTAAAACATAAATAATTTTAAATATAATTTTGCGCCTTCACCAGTCCACACCCCTGAAATGAATCATTAAAAACATATTTAGGTCAGATAAAAAATATTTAAAAATACAAAAAAATTCTTAAACGTTTTTTAAATATTTTTTTGGCTGATAACATACAATCATTATAATACCAAGAACAATGATGGGAAAAGAAATTAAATTTAAAATAATTATTTGAATATTATTATTAATGAAATGCAATATTAGAAAATATACTAATGTGGGAAGGAATGAAAAAAAAAACAATTCTATTAAAACTAATCAACAAAAAAAAAATCAAAATAAATAATCTTTACATATAGAACAATTTGTATTCATTAAATTTTCGTGTGTGTAGTTGTGATGTGGAACAGTTCGTGTTATAACTATATGACTGACAGTGTGAAATGGTTTGCGTTGTAACTATGTGACTATGACAATGTGGAACAGTTTGTGTTTTAGCTACGTGACTAGGACTATGTGGAACAAATTGTATTTTAACTATATGACTGAAAATGTGATACAGTTTGTGTTGTAAGTGCGTTACTATGATTATGTGAAACAGTTTGCGTTATAACTATGTGATTATGACTACATATTTGGATCAGTTTACGCTGTAACAAGTGCGATCTTTATGTGCGATTATAAGAAGGTATAACTGCGCGAGGACATTTCTGTGAAACTAATATTGACCATACTCAAAATACCCATGGAGAATTAATTGCCTCTAAAAATGTATATGTGCAAAGATGTAATGCTCTATTCCTATATTATCTAGTAATTGATGACAAACTGTGACATTTATGAAACTATTTTGTTCGATATGCTGCAAATAATGATAAAAAAAAATGATTTGGAGCTCTTCTTTACTAACCGTGAGCAATAAAAAGCTGTGTATTATATACACTTTGTGGTGTGGTGTGAGCTATTGACGAATTGTGGTGTAAGCTAGACGGATTGTAGTGTGAGCTAGACTGAGTGTGGTGTGGGCTAGACTGAGTGTGGTGTGAGCTAAACAGAATGTCCTGTGAGCTGGACAGAGTGTGGTGTGGGTAAACAGAGTGTCCTATGAACTAGACAGAGTGTGGTGTGAGCTTAAGGGAGTGTGGTAAGGGCCAGACGCAGTGTGGTGTGAGCTAGACCGAGTGTGGTGTGGCTAGAGGTAGTGTGATGTGAGCTGGAAGGTGTGGTGTGAGCTTAAGGGAGTGTGGTAAAGGCCAGACGCAGTGTGGTGTGAGCTAGACCGAGTGTGGTGTGGCTAGAGGTAGTGTGATGTGAGCTGGAAGGTGTGGTGTGAGCTTAAGGGAGTGTGGTAAAGGCCAGACGCAGTGTGGTGTGAGCTAGACCGAGTGTGGTGTGGCTAGAGGTAGTGTGATGTGAGCTGGAAGGAGTGTGGTGTGAGCTTAAGGGAGTGTGGTAAGGGCCAGACGCAGTGTGGTGTGAGCTAGACCGAGTGTGGTATGGCTAGAGGTAGTGTGATGTGAGCTGGGAGGAGTGTGGTGTGTGCTAGGTGGTGTGTAGCTAGTACCGGATGTGAGCGAGGCTCCGGCAGACAGTGAGGGCCCGGCAGGTCGCACCACTCCGCTCCACTAACCTATCCACCTACCTGTAGGGACATAGGAAACAAAACAAAACCGTAGCTCATCAGTACAACACATGAAAATGCAGTACAATATAATATTGTTGTTAATAAGTCTATGTTTCTTATTTGTGAATACAGAATTTGATTAGAACAATTATGTATGTCATCTATTTAAAAAAAAAAAAAATCAACCGGTAGAGTCAAAACAAAATGTCAGTATACTAAGTAATTACTGAATATGTGGATGATTATTAATACTAAAACTAGATGCAAATGAATTGATAATGTCGGTTGGTTATGTAGACTTATCAACAACAATAAAAATTTCCTTACATAACTTATAACTAATTATTATAGTGTATTAACATTTTACGAAATGTGTATGTATTACCTAACTTAATGTAGCTTATTATTAAATCTGTTTAACCTAATCCAAAATTACTTATTACTAAATGTGTAGCACCTAACCTAAAATAACTTATTATTCAATATGTAGTACCTAACCTAACATAACTTATTATTAAATGTGTATTACCTAACCTAGCGTAACTTATTACTAAATGTATATTATCTAACTTAACCTAAGACAACTTATTATCAAATGTGTATTACCTAACCTAATATAACTTATCACTAAATGTATATCATGACGTAATAATAGTTAAGTATTCAAAGGCGAAGATCGTAGGAAGCAATCACATTTTGAAAAAGCAGTGAAAAACATCATTCAGAAGCAAAAAACCAAGAGGGTATTTGTGCTTTTGTTTGTATGGTTACTCTCCCAAACTGCATTCAATGAAAGGAATAAAATATGAAATATTTGAGAGAACACCTACTCTTATTACTAATGTAACTCTCAATTGCTTTATGCTCTGATAAAAGTAAAAAATAGAAAACATTTGGATGGCTAAAAAACATTATATTCTATATTTTCCTTAGGTAACTTTTAATTGGATATGTCGCTCACTCCTTTCAAGAACTTCATAAATAAAAAATCTCAATTTTCAGTTGTGCATGTTTTCGGAATGCCCAGAAAATGTACTATATCCCAGCAAAAGAGGCATATTTTTAACTTAATATTTACCCGCTACAGGGCAGAAAGTGTTGTTTTTGCATTTTGAAGAAAAGGTACTGTTTAATTATTTTTTTAAATAAACTAAATATTTTTTAAATGGAAAAAAAACCTTCAGGTTTTACCTAAAAAGATCTGTTGCACAGTAAAAAGTTCAACAAGTGGCTTGATATTTATTTTTAATACATTGTATTATATTTTTATACTTTAAAAACATTCTCCTGAAAAATTAAGTTTTTTATTTATGACGTTCTTGAAAGGAGTGAGCGATGTGTGTTATGTATAAACTTTAGTTATGTTTTGTGTATTAACTTTTAATTGTATTTAAAAGACAACATGCTCCTAGGTTCGACTCTTTTATGAACATAAAAAAAATTGATGTAATTTTTCGCCACTTCTACAACTGATTTTTTTTGATTGAAATTTATGAAGCATCATTGATTATTATTTTTATGTTTTCAAATTTTGTTTTATATCAAATGAATGATTTAACCCTAGATAACTAAACATTCATCCACGCGATGACACCCTTTTCCGAAAAAGTCCGGTGCACTTACTTCCCTGCACCCCGCACCCCGCTCCCGCCAGGCTTTGTTTACGGAATAGTGATTTATCATTAAATGTCTCTTACATTCATTCCTAATAAACCAAACTTAAGTGTCATAATAATAATAATAAATTTGGATAACTTATATAGCGCCATTTTCGTAAAAAAATACCTCAAGGGCGCTTCACTGTGAATGAATTGGGGAAAATATTATGGTGGAAATGATTTAGCAAACAAATGTGTTTTTAGTCTTTTTCTAAAGATCATCTCACTCTCACTATTTCTAACCCTTGGTGGAAGAGCATTCCACGCCGTCGGCCCCGCAACAGCAAAGGCACGCTCGCCAAATTTAGTGTGTTGGTTGCGAGCTGGTAAGATCACTTTGCCCATTGCAGATGTTGTAGCCGATCGAAGCGTGAGACGTCTGTCAACCAATTCATCCGGAATACACAGCTCCTTAAGATACTCTGGAGCCATATTGTGTATTGATTTAAACATGAGTAGGCAGAGTTTATACTCAACCCTTTCGGGAAAGCGTAACCATAGGAGTTTGTGAAGTAGTGGGGTGATGTGACTGAATTTAGAAATTCCAAAAATTAGTCTCGCTGCTGCGTTTAACACTGATTGCAGTCGAGTCATTTTATTGTTTGGTAGACCCGTGTATATACCGTTACAATGTATCCAGTTACCCGTGTATATACGGTTGCAATGTACCGTTACATGTATCCAGTTACTACTTTAATAAACACTTTTGATAATTTTCACGCTTTTAATTGCTTAGTCCGCCTGATGAATGTTTAGTTACTATGTATCTACAAATATAGTTTAGTCATCTAGGGTTAATGAGATGAGAAGAAATAGTAAAATAAATTAATGCATTTGAAAGAATGCGTGATGAATGAAATGCGTAGCAGACATTGCAAATGGTTGTAAAAAATATGAATAAGAAAAATCAATTAAAACCAAATGATGGAATTTGTACAGCGACAAAGCATTTAAAAAAAATTGTTTGATATTTTTTTATTTGAGGTGTTTACTCGCAACGACGGCTTTATTCTGAATTGATAAATAAATATGTGCCTCCGGAACAAACCGGTTAATTGAAAAATACTAAATTCAAACCTTAGGGTGGTGACTGACCGGAGCCATTTCGTCGTAACGTAAAACGTTACGATGCGAGCATTCAGGCAGTCAGTACAGCGAGCCGCGCGCTCCATCTATAGTTTCGGATGCTCGCTGATGCTCGCTGCGAGCGATGTTACGATGTTACGTTACGACAAAATGCTCCGGTCAGTCACCACCCTAAGAGTAACAAAAGTTAAATTAAGTAGTAAAAACCCTTATCCGCGCCCCAAGGGTGCATAGGGCACCGCATCATATAAACGCAGTGTTATCTTGATCGTTTACACATGAAGGAAAGGTGATCAACCCTCCGCTTCAGGTACCAGTCCAGGATAATATTGAATAAATATTACAGTGAAAATATCACTTACATTTATTTTACCCTCCGTGGGAATCGAACCCGAGACCTCTAGAACGATAGCTGACCATTACACTGTGGAGGCGGACGAATTATATGGGGATTAAATGAAGGCAAGGTGATCTGTCTTATGTATTCTAGATTTATGGATATAGGAGTAACATGGGACGGGATGCAGATAACGTAAATGGAGGTCAGGTTGAATGAGATTACTGCTATATGGTAAACGAAATGAAGGAGGAATAGTAGGTACGATAGGTGAGGAAAAGGAGTTAAGATGCAATGGCTAGGACACTTGGCCAGGGTGTCATACTTGCACTCGTACTGGCTTTTAGTAAGATAATTATTATTGTAACATAATAATTTTGAAAAATAAAAAAGCATCATTAATTCTCAAATGTTTTTTGCTAGGAACATTTCATAAACTTTATAAAATGAATAAAATTCAATCATCGCTTTGAGCCACTTTTATTTTTGTAATTTTTTTCAATCTGATTTCAACAGGCACCTTGTCACCTTCAGGGATAGGTACATACTAAACCGGTTGGAAAAAAGTACCAGAAATGAAAATGAATTCCGTTGATTGAATTTTTTATTTTTTTTAAAAAAAGAATAACCCGCAAAGCTTCTACTTTTAGAGGCCTGTCTTCAGGTAGGATAGTAAAGATAGGGAAAGTAAATGTGAAAAACACATCACAAACACCCAGACCAATTTAAAATAAATCTTAATTGAATTTATTTTGTATTTGGCGGTAATCGAACCCACAACGTAAGTTTCGCAGTCGAGCGTTTACTACGTCACGGCGCCTGTTTTTGGCCATCAAATCGCTCACTTCTTTCAACAACATCTTTTATAAAAAAAACTTGATTTTTCATTTTTATCGTTTTTAAAGTTTAAAAATATAATGAAATGTATTAAAAATACATATCAAGCCACTTACTAAACTTTTTGCTGTGCAACAGATCTTTTTAGGTAAAACCTGAATGTTTTTTCTCCATTTGAAAAATATTAAGTATTTTTTTTTTAATTAAACAACACCTTTTCTACAAAATGCAAAAACAACACTTTTTGCCCTGTAGCGGGTAAATATTAAGTTAAAAATATGCCGCTTTTGCTGGGATATAGTACATTTTCAGGGGCATTCCGAAAACGTGCACAACTGAAAAGTGACGATTTTTGATATATGATATATGAAAGGAGTGAGCGAAATTCTAACACAAGGCGAGTTTTCAAGGCACAATTTCTGCAAGTTCCGAGTAATTTTTTGTAATAGAACTGCCTTTCTTTGCGAGTAGACACCTCGTGTGACGGCGGGACGGGCAAGCGAGTTGGGATGCGGCGCTGGCTAAATGCCGGATGGGGGGGAAGGTTTGGCTTCACCTTGCGAGTTGTAGTGCGGGGTGGCGTGTTGCGGGCCCGTGCTGAGCGCGAGGGGGGTGTACAGGAACTTGTGGGGCTCCGACACCTTGCCCCCCGACATCACAAACAGCCGCACGGCCACCGGCTCCGTGATGTTGGGGTTGGCAAACGGGGGTATGCCGCACACCAAGTGAGTCTGGAACAATACAACATGTCCAACATATTAAAAAAATAATAACCAGTATAAAAAATCTCTAGTGTAGAATTTATGTAATTTTGACACTTTATGTGTTAATTTTAAATCAAACACAGATTTTTTGAGTCTACCAAGTAATAAAAAATTAATATTGTGACAATTGTTTCGGTTTGATAATGCCCCAACAAGGCGAAACAATTGTCACAATATATTTTTTTTTAAGTGTTTTTGTTAGTAAAATATAACTTAGTAGACTCAAAAAATCTGTGTTTGATTTAAAATTAATACATAAATTAAAATGGAGCTCTACAAATTAAATAAATAATTTTGACACAGTAAAAATGTATTAAAACAAGTAAATATTTAAAGTATTTACTTTGTGGTTAGTCATTTTTATTTTTATATTTCTTTTCCAAAAATGTTAGTTATATTAGTATATCTTTTTAACCTTTATAAACCCGATGTACTTTGACTAACATCCCTAGTGCATGTCAGACTTCGGCCCATAGTGCTTGTTTGTCCTGCAATCCCTAGTGCATGTGGGTCCTCAGGTCAACCAAAATGGCATATGATCAATATTTTATGTAGTTATAAGTGTGTGAAGAATGTCATGGTAGTGACGTGTAGCTGTTACGTTTGCATGCTGTTTTAGTGATTGTCCTGACGAAGAGACAGGTACGTCTCGAAACCGGTGGACAAAAATCTCAGCAAGTGGTTACTATTGCTAATATTTTTGTAAAAATAAAATATAAAAGTAAAAATATTGGATTTATTTTTAACCTTTTCCACTCTGGCCATTTTTTCTCTACCTGATCAAAAAAATGCGACGTTTTTCTGCCATTAAAATAAATAATTTGGTACCCTTATTTTGGGACACTTTGTCTGGCAATTCGTATGACCATGTTAATTAAGATTAACTGTATTTATCTGAAATATTTTTTTGTAGAATATACTTGGGTGATAGAGAAATCAGTGATTAAAGTTATATCTGCGCCGGGCCAGGCATTGTGGCCCACGGAGCTGCCTACTAGAATCATACGGGCCAGAATGTCTGGCCTACAGAGTGGTAAGAGTTAAGGAATTTCAGGAGGACTTTTTGATTTGAGGGAGAATAATATGGGATCGTACCATTTTAAAAATAGTAAATGGTTTTCCGTTACATTGTTTGCAAACGTAGTGTCGGTATTTTGATCAAGAAAATCTTAAGTAATTTCAAAATATAAATGTATCATACAATTTTTTTTACAATAAATGACAGTTGTTTCATTTCAAGTTTAGACACAAATGTTGATATATCATCCGTAGGGTAAAAAATCCAGTGCCTGATTGTAAAAATTTCTATTGACAGTAAAATATATATTGGAACAACTAGAAATCTCGCTGTCGATTTGAAACCCTGTGATCGGGTCAAAATTCTAACTAGCAATTCTCGAGACGATGTTCCGAAAGCGAGTTGAGGACTAGCCTGTTGTAGATACTCCTTGTCCGGAATGACATGCTCCTCCCACGAGGAGTCGGCGCTCTGCAGCACCACGCGCGTGTCCTTGAGGAAGTTCTTCCCCAGCAGGAACAGCTCCAGGCCGCCCGCCGCTCCGCACGACACCAGGGACTTGCGGCAGATCTCGGGAATCCCGGGAGGCTGAGCTGCAGCAAAATAAAGATAGTCATTTGCTGCCTATAAAATTAGCAACAAAAAAATGCGGTTTCATGTGCATACACCTAATACAAATATGAATTATTTAAAATATAGACCCTTTTTTCATTTAAAAAAAGTCCAATTATTGGAATTTTTGGATTATCGGAATGGGAACTGGTCCCAATTGATTTGTGTATGGAATCTATGGAGCTAGTACATATAACAAATTTAAATCAAATTACTAGGATGTTACAACTTTTTTTTTGAAAAGTTGAATTAAAATTATTACAACGCACAATTGCAAAAAGTTTTGATATCACTGACCTAATGTGGGAAGAGAATGACACCTAGTTGGGTTTAGAAACGTTGAGTAACTTACTGCAAACAATCTGTTGCGAGCAGACCTGGATAGTCTCCGTGCTTCCGTCATCTCTCACCAACTGCGTCCGGAATACCATCCGGCATCGGGTGGACTTCTTCTTGCACCTCTGTCCGGACTGCTCCCCGAATCGGTGCTCCACGTCCACATTCCGCTCCTGACAAGCGTATTAAACAATCATATTATGTACCCGGCTACACATCACTATAAAAGTATTATTTATATTTGTCCGCCTCCGTGGAGTAATGGTCAGCGTGTTTAGCTACCGTGCTGGAGGTCCCGGGTTCGATTCCCAGGGGGTGTGAAAATAAATATTTGTGATTTTACACTGTAATGTTTATTTAATATTACCCTGGACTGGTTCCTGAAGCGCAAGAGTGATCACCTTGCCTTCATGTAATGTAATGATCAAGATAACACTGCGTTTATATGATGCAGTGCCCTATGCACCATTGGGGTGTGAATAAGGGTTGGAAGAAGAAAAAGATATAT